>NC_089202.1:30981242-31023742 GCF_963930695.1 Labrus bergylta
ATCACTAACCAACCCATCACCTCCACCACTAACCAACCCATCACCTCCATCACTAACCAACCCATCACCTCCATCACTAACCAACCCATCACCTCCATCACTTATCAACCCATCACCTCCATCACTTATCAACCCATCACCTCCACCACTAACCAACCCATCACCTCCATCACTAACCAACCCATCACCTCCATCACTTATCAACCCATCACCTCCATCACTAACAAACCCATCATCTCCATCACTAACCAACCCATCACCTCCATCACTAACCAACCCATCACCTCCACCACTAACCAACCCATCACCTCTATCACTAACCAACCCATCACCTCCATCACTTATCAACCCATCACCTCCACCACTAACCAACCCATCACCTCTATCACTAACCAACCCATCACCTCCATCACTTATCAACCCATCACCTCCACCACTTACCAACCCATCACCTCCATCACTAACCAACCCATCACCTCCATCACTTATCAACCCATCACCTCCACCACTAACCAACCCATCACCTCTATCACTAACCAACCCATCACCTCCATCACTAACCAACCCATCACCTCCATCACTAACCAACCCATCACCTCCACCACTAACCAACCCATCACCTCTATCACTAACCAACCCATCACCTCCATCACTAACCAACCCATCACCTCCATCACTAACCAACCCATCACCTCCATCACTAACCAACCCATCATCTCCATCACTAACCAACCCATCACCTCCATCACTTACCAACCCATCACCTCCATCACTTACCAACCCATCACCTCCACCACTAACCAACCCATCACCTCTATCACTAACCAACCCATCACCTCCATCACTAACCAACCCATCACCTCCATCACTAACCAACCCATCACCTCCATCACTAACCAACCCATCATCTCCATCACTAACCAACCCATCACCTCCATCACTTACCAACCCATCACCTCCACCACTTACCAACCCATCACCTCCACCACTAACCAACCCATCACCTCTATCACTAACCAACCCATCACCTCCATCACTAACCAACCCATCACCTCCATCACTTACCAACCCATCACCTCAAACAGTTTGTAATGTTTGACAGTTGTTTGGTTTCTCTTCACACCTTCACAGTTGTACCTTTGAAGACTCGTTACAATAACCAGATTTAACTGTAAAAACACGAGAAAACACACCTGTGTTTGATGAAAATATGACTGCATGCTCTCCTGTGTTCTTCTTCTCCTGAGCTGTAATCTTTGATGAGAGAGGTTAACCTCCTACTATTACGGTCCCTGTGGTGAGTTCTGTGTGTTTGTCAGAGCTTACAGTGGAGGTTCATTTGAGGCTGATGTTGGCAGCTGGCACAAAGTGGTTCCTGGGTCTGTGGATCAGTTTGCATTGAGGTCTTTCCACATGGAGACTGTGGATTGTGGTGCCTGTTTGGGTTTAAGACGTGACCGAACACAATTTGATGTTTGGCTCCGAGGAGTTTCTACCTCGTTGATTGGTTATCGGATTTCCTAATGAGGAATTTCCTGCACAAACCAGTCGGTCTGGTTTTAGAGTTCCCTTTTACCAAATAATTTGTAAGATAAGATAATACTTTATTAATCCCCAGAGGGGAAATTCAGGCGTTGCAGACAAGAAAGCTCAAAATACACATTAACAGACAAGAAAGCTCAAAATACACATTATGTATCACATTCTGCCCACTTAAAGTTCTTTATTTTTCCCCCGACAGGCTTAATTAGTTTCTCTTAGTGTCTGGCACTAAGAAGTAGACCTAAATGGTTCGCTTCAAACACCCAGACTTCATTTAGAAAAACAGTCATTTTACCTTCTAAGAAACCTTTTAACCAGCTAGTCCCCTGTTGCCAAGATCAGTTAGTTTATTTGTGTTATTGCATGTTAATTCAATATTTCAATTCAGTGTCTCCTGTGTCCTGTGACTGCTGTTTTTGTCAATGGCGTCTGGTGTCTTTGAAAAGAAGTAACATAGCTGTTTGTGCTCTTAAAAACATCCTTTTCCTTTTGAAGACATCATTATGGAGGAATTCTGTTTTGTTTTCTTAGAGTGTGAATACAGCGAGTAGTGGTGTAAAGTGATTCTGTACTGGGAGCATTATTTATTTGGAGATAAGGATAGCAAGCAACCAGCAAAGGTAATCTATCATCAAGCTCCAATATTTCCTCTAGTCCTGCTCGCTCACTCTCTCTACTTATCTTCCTCCGTCTCCGTCATCTTCCTCCTACTCTCAGTCGTTGTATCAAACAGTACAGAGACGGGCTAACTGGCTGCTTTGTAGCTGAAGGCTGCTGTGTGAACTAGCGCCGTAAAGACATACGACCTTCTCACCAGATAACCTCGGCCCGCTGCCAAAGTTACATAGTGCTGAAAACCGGCAAGGGGGGCGCTCTGTGGATGTGACAGAGACGCCATGCTCCCTGTTGGAGGTTATTGTTCTATGAGATCAACTTCTAAACAACTGTTTTAAGGAGGAAAAGTTACAGACTGTGCTTTAAAGAGCCCATATTATGCCCTTTTTGGGGTTCGTATATTTAATCTATGTACCTACTAAAGTATGTTCACAATAGATAAAGTTATAAAAAAGTATCTGTTTTCATGTACGGCTGCTCCATGCACCGGCTCGCTTCTGACTCTCTCTCTAAGGCTCTGAAGTGCCCACGTTCAGAGTCCCCACGTGTGCCAAGTCTGATCTGATTGGTCGGCCTGTCGGCTCTGCCGGAATTGGTCAGTCGCTCAGCACGGTTCTTGTGAATGTCACGCCCCTTTTACCATATTGGGAATGCAGCCACTCTGGCTCCGAGGGCCGAGCAAAAACATTAGCACCTTAGCACTACTGTGCTACCGCAGACTACGGCACATCGTGGGCGTGCTACAGAAGTTAATGGGCGTGCAACATGAGCTGCAGGGCTTACCACAACGAGCCAATGGGCTTAGATCAGTGATATCACACTGACAATGACGTCGCACTGGCAAATTGTTTTCGAGGGGGGCTAGAACCGAGCGTTACATGCGGCTAATGCTGCAGCTAACGGGAGGACATAGGAGAAGCTGCTTTTCCGTGGACTTTGAATTTTTGCACATAGATGTGCCTAAACATGCACAGGACACTTGGAAAACACACTGAAGCATATAAAACCAGAAAAAGAAGAATATGACCCCTTTAACTACAAAGTCTATCTCTGTAGGTAAGACTCTTAGAATAACAGTCTGAGCCTGTCAGGGATAACAAATTACTTCTTAGTGGACACAATTTGATCGTGAGCATTTTCCCCAAATGCATTGCAGATAGTAAGCTGAAGCTGAACCTGAAAGCTGCAGATGAACAATAAACACCATTAAACACAGGCAGAATGCCATCAAGTCAAAATAACAATCTTTAAAGTCACAGAGTTTTAGCAGGTTCAGAGGGTTCAAACTGACAGAATCCAGACTAAACAAATCAAACTCTGCTTCCCCTCTTATCACGAGCAGAGAGAGCAACTTTCCCTGTTTGATGTGATCATGCGGGGACTTACATGAGGAGGAATTAATATAATGTAATATTACTCAGTTTACCAAAAAGCTTACTTTTGCAAGTTCAAAAATAAAGTCCATCAAAAGTCTGACTTACATTTCCACAGAAGAAAAAATGAAATCCATGAGGAGAAATCAAAAAAAGCAAAACACAGGGAGGTAAGATGTGAAATCCTCCATGAACACAGAATGGAAGGAACACTGAGACTAAGACCTATGGTGCCCATTTAGGCGCATACGTGTGGAAAAAGAATCCCGTCCACATGTTAAATTGTTAAATCCCACTGTCACTGCTTTCATGAGCATGCCAAGTCAACAACACCAACTATTTATTCTCTTTCCTTAGCTTAATTTTTTCAAGAATTTTTTCAAGAAAGTCCCTTTGACTTTTATACCATAGACCCCATGGCGCTCAATTGCTAACTTACTTCCGGGTTTTAGGACTGATTCCTGTGGCGCCCTATAGCCAATCACAATTCAGGATTTTTGGGGTGGCTCCTGGGATGGCCTTCAGATATTCAAGGGGGGCCCATGACACCCCTGGACCCCCCTCTGGGCACACCCCTGGACTGAAGTAAAGAAAAGTCTGGGCTATTAAACAAAGTTTTGTTTTTGTTTTGTTTTTTTACGGTAAGAAAGTAAAAACATATCCAAAGAGTTTCTTAAGGGAATCTTTTCGAACTTTTCGAAGCTGTCAACCAAAAAACCAACAGAGCTTGTATCATTTCCAACATGTGATATTGAAAAGTATCGAAAACATCGAAAACGTAGACCTTAAAGAAAAGCAGATTACTGCTTTAAAACCTTTTTGTGGTTTTCCTCCCGTCGCTTGGATCGTTCAGCTTCTCAGCTTGGATCAACGCTCAGCAAACCAAATATCAAACATGAGAACCAAACTGTGATTTTCACAGACGAGAACACATACGAGTGAGTCCAGATTTCTGTTTTCTGGCAGCAGTGACTTGTCATTAGTTTCTGCTATCGTTGTGTCGCAGAGGGTTCATCCAAGTTTGGCCCTCGCTGCATTTACAGCAGATCATAATTCACTGCATGTTTTCTGTGGCGATGCACAGATTTGACCAAAACCTCCGAGCTGTTCTCTGTTAACTCTGGCAAACCACAAGTATTTACTCTGTGCACAGATTTGGCTTGCTTGCGGGCTGAATGAGAGAAGGAAACGAGTCGACATGAGCTCCACTGGTTAATTTCACTCATTTACTTTTATGTATTTCAGCAGATAACTTTGATTTTAAATTGTTTTTAAACCCTCTTGAGGTTTCTAAATGCGTCTCAAATCTTTTGTAAGCACATTAAGATTAATAAATTAAATATGAGTGGGCAGCGTCTACATGAGTAACAGGACAGAGCCGGCAGACTCTTGAACCGGACTGGGGTTTGATGGTTTTCATGTGGTCTGGCATCCATTTTGGCAGACATTATTGAACATTTGAGAACAGCTGCTCTGCTCTCCAACAGGGTCAAGTGTTTGTCTGACTAATATAATCACGGCTCCATGTGGTTTTCTGCATTTTGGCTAACTAATGTGTGTGCTCAGTGAGTCATCATCAGACTGTTAAATGATTAGTAGTCCTACATGCTCTATCAAACCCCCTGCAGATAATCCAAAACGCAGCAGCTTGACTCCTCTGTTCATCTCCATCCAATGGTTCCCAGTTACTGCTCACATCAAATTTAAAACCCTTGACTATCCTGATTACAAACAAACTTCATTGTGAAGAAAGGCAATCCAAACTGAAAGTCTGAGGCAGTATGAAATTCCTTTATTAAAAAGGATTTGTCCACGCGTTTCGACTCAACTGAGTCTTCATCAGAACAAAACCCAGACAAAAACGTCACCTCCTTACTTTAACTCTCTGATCCAGGTCTACACTCCCTCCCCCCCACTATGCTCTGCCAATGAAAGGCCTCTGATCCAACCTTCACAACAGGGTCCTAAGTCTCTCTCTAGACTCTTCTCCTCTGTCGCCCCCCGGTGGTGGAATGAACTTCCAAACTCCATTCGATCTGCAGAGTCCCTCTACACCTTTAAGAAAAAGCTAAAGACCCAGCTCTTTATGAACACCTACAGTATGACCTTAATGTTGATGATGATGATGATGATGGTTTTGCTTACTAATGACGATGATGATATTCAGGATGGTTTTGATGCTGATTAGAACTCTCAAGATGCCAACAATGACGAAGCAACAAAACAAACATGGCGGCAGCGATTAGAGCAGCTCACTTCTGGAGCGAGGAAGAATCTGAGTTTTGTCTTTCTGTGATGAAATAATTAAATATAAATGGAAGTTTAGACGACAGAAAGCATCAACATGCTGACCTATTTAAGTCTGTGGTGGACAGGCTACAGGTCAACGGTTCCCGAGGTTTGTGTTTAAATATACCAGGATTACGGTGAGCAGGTCATAAGGCTCCAGGATAAATCCACCTACAGAAATGGTTTAACAGGTTTTGCACCTATTTGTTATTGAGACCCCAAAATGTATAAAAATCAGACCAAGGTTCCCCTTTCACTTCTCTTTGAATCTATTATGACTCTTTGTCAAACCCTTGAGGCTCCACAGAGGAGGCAGACCTTGATGTGTTTGACTTTGAATCTTGGCTGTTTCCTATCAGCGTCGGTCCAAACATGGACTCTATACGTTAAATATGTTTAGATTAACCGGAGCTCAAACATCTGCGTTTCAAACAGACCAATCACCAACAGTAAATCACACAGGAGGGATAAATATCCACAGTGCTGGTGCATTGTAGTGTGAGGTATCGGGGGTCGCAGCGAGGGGCCCCAGGGTGGGAGGTGGGTGCCTGGGTGTCCTTGGGTGTTTGACAGCGAGGTTACCGCCCACAGCAGATGTTTGTGGGAGTTTGAAGGCTGTGTATTTCTCTTTCTCTAAACATGACGGCAGGACTGACACATGTTAGTGTTTCCCAGCTCAGTATAGATTCACACACACAGATTATTTGTGACTCAAAGGAAGGAGAGAGTTTCTGCACTCTGACTGACCAACGTGTCGCTGCTCTCTGATTGGTTCCTGACTTTGAGTTTCTCTTTTCTTGTGTCTAATGTCATACCTGAGTTCAGCAGTGAATAACCCCGTCTGAAATGTGTCAGTTTAATTCACATCAGAAATGTGTCCGACACCACATGAATACACCATATACTCAGCCAGTTGCACATGACTGGGCCGACAACTGACACTTCTTGTAGCCAATGAAATTCTGAACACGTGGATATGCAGCTCGGGTTTGGAAACTCACCCGCGTTAGTTTGTAAAGTATGAGTTAGTTTCAGAATTGCATTTATTTTATTTTTTTGAAGATTTACTTTTGGGCATTTTGTTCCTTTAATGGAGAGATAGGACAGTGGAGTTGGAAATCAGAGAAAACGCATGAAACGCAATCAGCTCAAACATGTGCTCTCAAGATGTGGATGTGACTGTCAATGTCGGAGCAATCCTGTCCTCATCCCGGGTCAGGACTAATTGTGGAGCTATGAGCCCGCGGGGGCCGCTCTGCCTCTTGGTGGGTCTCTGCGAGGAGACGATAAACTCAGAGAGAGAACAGCTGTGAAGGTTATTGGCCTGTTTTTTATATGTTTGTCTCTGTAAAGGTGTTTGTGAATTTTGAACAGTGAGATTGTTGTGATCTTTTTGAGACTCTCGCTTAAAGCTCGTTATAAACCAGGTGATTTCAGACGACTATTAAAAGAGTCTAAGCGGCTCCAGCTGTGCAGGTAATCCCTGTGCAGCAGCAGCAGTCTGAGACCGTGAGCCCTCTCAGCCTCTCTGCTTTCTCCTCTTCCTCTGTCGTGACAACTTCGTGTCCCTGCTGATTGTTTACAGCTCGTGGAAGATTGATGCCTTCAACCCTGCCTGGATGTGGGTGGTGGGCGGATTTAGTGAGGAAACCAGGGTTAAATCTGGCGTTCCATCTCAGTCACTTTGTGTCTTCACTTCAGTCACATATAAAGGAGAAATAAGTAACTCTGACCCCTATTGTTTAAAATGTGTACTGCAGTCTAAAGTCTAAACATCATAGAGAGCTGTCTTCTCTCCCCCCCCCCCCCCCCCCCCTCCTCTCACACAGGTCACCATGTGGTGAACACTGAAGCTTCAGTGGGTACAATCACTTCTATCTGAACCACTTCTCTTGACCGCTTCCATCGCTGCAACACCTGTTGACCTGATAACTGCTCTCATATCTGACAAACTGAGGGGCGTGTGTGTGTGTGTGTGGGGGGGGGGGGGGTCGCCTTAAAAGCGCCTACCTTCTCTGGTCCAAACAAATCCAGAGCATTCAGGAGCAGAATCTAAAGTTAGAAGGAGGACATACTGGCTGCTGCATTGTTGTCAGAGAAGATGTTTCCTTAATGATCAGAGAGTAAGATACCTTCATCATCTCACTCTCTACACAGCTCACTGATTGGACCTTGAAGTTCTTGGATACATTTTCTCTTTTTTCTAACATAATAGAACAATTAGCCTCCTTCATGTCAGTCAGTCTCCAACGTTCTCTAAAACCTTTTAAATCTCTTAAAATCTCTCAAATATCAATTTTTTTTTGTACATTCTTAATTTTTCTTTTTTTAATTTAAATTGTACTGTGTTCACTTTTTGTCTGCAATCTTTGCTCTTTGCTGCTGTAACACTGTAAATTTGCCCATTGTGGGATAAATAAAGGATTATCTTATCTTATCTTAAATCTTTTTTGACATCTTAAACTGTATTCACAGATCCTGAATAAAAATATAGAATCTGCAAAACTAGATAATGGTGTTGGACGTGTCCTCGTTTGTATGCAGGAGACCTTACATCGGAGGTAATAACAGAGGCGTTACAGAGGGCGAGTGCTGTGTGTGTGCATGTCTGACTGTGTGTATGTGAAGCTCCTGTTGTGCCGTTCTCCCTCGCGCTTCTGCAACGGCATGCAATGCAAATTCACAGACTGGGTCACCGATATAGGGCCGTTGCAGATGTTGTGACGGTGGAGCTTTGTTACAGCGCTGTAACGGACATTGCTCTCTGAGTTTACTTTCCTCAGGTCATCCTTTGACCATTAATCAGACGTCTGCGACTGAGACATGCAGCTAAAGAATAAAGTATCAGTGCAGTTTTGTAATTATCGGACATGTTAAGAAATACTTTGATTGTTTTTTTGGTTTTAAAACAAAAAAAGTTTTGTTTTTGTGCCTTTATTCGAGAGATAGTGCAGTAGATAGAGTTGGAAAGAGTGGGGGAAAGGAGCCACAGGTTGGATCTGAAACTGGGTTGCCCACATGGAGGACTACAGCCTCCATACATGTTGCGAGTACAATACTTTGATTATTAAGAGCCATGTTGTCAAGCTTGAATATTATTAATGGCATGTTAATCAAAGCTGCACAAATATGTAACTTTTGTTTGTAGTGGAGAGTCAAATCTTCCCGTTTTCTCAGTAACAATTAAGTTTTTGTCTGAAGCTCTGCCAATCGGCTGCTTCACACAGCACACACACATTCCCCTGAAAAAAGAAATCGTGTGTCTGCGTCATCAGAGTCCCCTGCCTGGTCTCCACAGAGCGGACATTAAACCCTCCTCAGACCCCTGCAGGACAATAAATGAGATTAACAAGAGCCCAACAGCAGATTTAACACTCAGAAATCCACTTCTGGATCTGATTCTTTGTGAAATATTTCCCCCTCACGCAGAGGCGTGGCAGGGAGGATTAACGTTGCATGAGGGGTCATTAGAGACGCTCTTAGGGTATGAAATCCTCAGAGTGATCGTCAGACCTTATGGTGGTGCAGTGGTCCCTGGGTTCCTCCTGCTGCAGGACGGTGCCCCCCGGCCTCATGTGGCCACAGTGTGTACGCTTGATCCTGGATGATGAAAGCCTTGATGCCATGCACTGGCCCTCTCACTCCGTTATGTATCGTGCATCAGACACCGCCAAATACCACCACAGACACAGTGCAGGAGCTGCAACTTAACATGAACCAACAAAAAGGACTGTGCAGAAATGGCGGAAGAATGGCGGGAGTCTGACGCTATGATGAAATTATTTCCGGGCTATATCAATGCTACATGTACTGGGATGTATTCACACTATCAATGCATAAGTGGAAACACATGCAGGCGAGAAGTTACGCGCAAGAAGTTCACACTGGTTGCCCGCCAGTTGCAGAACAAATTGCAGATAAAGTCGGAGCATAAAATTTGGCTGTTTGTTAGGAAATCTTCAGGAGTTTATTTCATGTGTGAAAACATCAATAAAGTCGACATTGTTGTGTGATGATGTCCACATCTGAGCTTCTGATAGCAGCTTCTCACCTCCTCAAAGCGGTCTGATGGTGGTCTTCAGAGAGCTGATACTGACCTTCATTTGACCTCCACAGATCCTTCAGATTCTGAGACCCTCTTCGCTCCGTTCTGACGGTCTGACTTCAGTTTGGACCGCCTCTCTAAACAACGAGGCCCCTCATTCTTTAACATCAACCCTCCGTCCGTACAGCTGAACCGGAAAGAGCCGCTCGTTCTCTGACTAAATAAACCGAGGTGGAGGTCCGTGTAAATAGTGGTGGAGGGGTAAACGATGCAGAGCACTCCTCTCAATCAGTCTGTCACTGGAGAGCTCTGCTGTGATTAGCTTCACCTGCTTCACATTACGCTCAGCCCCATTTCCTCTTCTCAGGGCCTCCACCATTTGGCCGGTGATTAAACAAAGGCTGAACCGTGTTTGTGGGGGTAGGGAGGGGGGGCGTACACACATGTTGATACATGCACATAAAGATAGCGGCACGCTCTGACTTAACACCCTCACATGAAAGAAGGCAGATACTTACAGTCTGTGAGCGCTGCTTAACATCACTTTCTCTGCACCGCTCTCAGAGGCCCTGAGGAGAGAAATCCATTCATCTCAGACATCTTGTAAAACAATCAGTGTCTGCAGAGCGTCTCTAAACGGTTGGTAATTGGTATGAAACCAGATGGCACACAATGAGTAACTGGAAACGCTTCCTTTGAAATCTCTTTTTATTCCATTAAACAAAAGCCCGACCGATTAATCGACCAGCCGATAATATCGGCCGATATTTGCATATCCAGTGACTATCAGAATCACCTTATTTTATCTCAGAGATCTGCCGATACTGCTAGATTACTAACCAGTCAAAAAGCGCTATATGGATTACAACAAGTATCATCACTCTCCAGTACATGCTCAGTTCCTCTTACTGACCATCTTGTCTTCTTTATATATCTTTTCCACAAGTGTTTGATAACTGCGTCTGAGGGATCATCACAGTAAATGTGTATATCTACAGTATATAAACATCGCACAAAAAGTAAGGAAATTTGTGTTTGGTAAATTATTTCTTTCTTTTTCTTTCTTCTTGTTACATTGTTTCTTGGCATTAAATCACATACAGTTAGAAAGCCTGTTTATTTCCTTTGGGTGAAGGTGCCACATTTGTAAAGAGCATGCATTTGTGGGATGAGCAGCAGAGCTGAGTATGTGGGTTGTGTCCATGAAAAACTTGCCGAATCTTCTCTGCCAATGCCAAACAGCTCATTCTGCTGTTGACTCTTGTTTGGCGCCGTTTAGTGGATTGGATGATTGAAGTCTGAAGAAACAAAACAATCTACCAAACACTTTCTTTTTGTGCGATGTTTATATCTATCTCTACCGATGGAAGACAGATCAAAGAAAGAAAGCGGCTGATTTTTTTCTCTCCCTAATATTGATATCGGTATTGGCCCCAAAAATCCCATATCGGTCAGGCCCTACATGAAACCATCCTGTAGGAAAACGCTGCAGTCAATGATTGTAAATTATATGAATACAGACGTCAATAGTTTGTGGTAATGCGGAGCGGATCAGGAGGAGCAGGAGGAGCAGGAGGAGTAGGAGGAGCAGGAGGAGGAGGAGGAGAAGGAGGCAAACGATAAATTTAAGAAACCTAAATTTAAGAGCAGACTTCTTTTCCAAAACAAACAGAACAGTTTGTTCGTCACTTGAACGAGAGACCTGGAAAGCTCATAAAAGAATAAACCTGAGGTAAAGATTGGAGAGTATTAAGGGCTGAGTTTTGATTTATTTTTGTTTTGACTTATTTTTGACTAATTTTGAGGCGACAAAAAGAATCCAAGAGTTTTTTCTAAATCTGTCAGCAGTGTCGGACGTGTTCCAGCTTAAAAACTCACATTCGCATGCACACGATGGAAACGCCACGTGTATCCTGCAAAGCTAAAAGAGTCACTAAAACCCCCAGACCACTTTTTACAGCTGCAAACATCTGTATCTGAGTATTAAGAGTTCGACAATTTAGAACAAACTAAATTCCACATATTGTGTTAGAGGGCTGCATGTTGGTGCGGTGGTTAGCGTTGTCGCCTCACAGCTAGGAGGTTCCTGGTTTGAATCCCCGTCCTTCAGGAGTCTCTCTGTGTGGAGGTTCCTGGTTTGAATCCCCGTCCTTCATGAGTCTCTCTGTGAGGAGGTTCCTGGTTTGAATCCCCGTCCTTCATGAGTCTCTCTGTGAGGAGGTTCCTGGTTTGAATCCCCGTCCTTCAGAAGTCTCTCTGTGTGGAGTCTGCATGTTCTCCTCGTTCATGTGTGGGTTCTCTCTTGGTTCTCCGTCTTCCTCCCACAGTCCAAAGACATGCTCGTTAGGTCGTTAGTTGAGGGCCCCAACAGACTCTAGAATCGCCGCTGCTGTGGAGGGTCGGTAAGCCAACATGTGCGTGAACAAGCAGCCTCTCCAAAGATGGAAATAAGGACGAGTGGCGGTGAATGTTTGTTTCTGTAACAGCGGAGCGTTTCGGCTGCTGTGGCTCATTTCAGCTCAGACTTCTTCCTCAATCAGTTAAATTAACAAAGAAAAAAAAGTTTCTGATCTAATCAAAGCAGCAGGTTAACACTCGATCTCCAGACAGAAGCCTGAGGGAAGAGGTTTTAAAATGTATTCAGATGGTAAAACAGTTTTGATCTTCTGTTTGCCTGCCTCTGGTTGAACACAGATGAGATCAAGAGCACGTCACAGATATTTTAAAATGTCACGTCTTGGAGAGTAGCTCTATGGCTTCTGATCTGTGCAGAAGTGAAAGAAGAACAGAGTCAGAGGAGGCAAACATGGAGCGCAGAGTGTCACGAGGTGGTAAAACCAGCTGTTCTCATCTCCGCCTGTATCTCTGAACATCACAGAGATACAGAGTCGTCCGGAGAATTCAGGATACTTAAAAATGGGTTTTGATGTGGCCGGACATCGCCTGTGCCCTCAGATGGCAGGAAACAGAACTATTACTCTGAAAGCGGAGCCAGATGTGCAGATCGGCACTTTAGGTCCTGAGGGTCTTTTGTGGCAGAAGTGGTTCAAATTCATTCGTACATTAGAGGAGAAAAAACTGTTTGTCGTAAGTTCACAAATATTTAGTTTACTCCTCTCTCTCTCTCTGCATGAACCTACAGAGAAGCAGAGTCTGAGAAGTGTGAAATATACTGACAGAGATTTTGTCCTTTTTAGTAGACTGTGGGAGCACTAACACTAGTTACTGGCTCAGAGTTCACTTCTTCTTGTTCATCATTGGCTCCTGGTCACTGCCCGTCTGCCTCTGGTTTTTAATCCCTCCCGTCCTCTCTCCTGGATTTATTCTCTGTGCTCTGATGCAGATTGGTGAACCTTCACTTCTCACTGGATGATTTATTCAGTGTAATAATCCCTGTGCTGCACTTATGACCTTACAACACTCAGAGGGGATACGCTTATTGCCGCATGGCGCCCACATTGCACACCCTTCCTCCCTCAAATGTTACAAGGCTGCCAGATCACAACTGTCAAATGTCATAATGTATGAAAAGCGTCTAATGACATTAGATGATGTAACCTGAGGTGGCTGGTTTGGCTCAGGCGCTCCTTGTGGTGGAGGCTGTATCAGCACATGTTTCCTGTCAATTCTAAAAAAAACCCAGTGAAATTGATTGGTTCACTGTTGGAGGCAATGCTCAGCGTCCCCAAACATCCCAATGAAGGTCAATAATTAGGACAGCAGAAGTGTTCAAAGTTTTTAAAGTCATCAGTGATGCAGCGTGGAGCAGAGCGGTCCAAAGGAACAATGAGGTGTTTTTAATGGTATTTTGTACCCATTTTTTGTTGACCCTGACACACTCAGATTGTTATTCTAAGTGTAGGCTCCTGATCAAAGAGTTAACCACAAACAGCTGTTACATCACGCCCTTCAAATCCCCTGGACACCCCTACATCGACTAAACCAGCCCTTCTACCTCACAGAACACAGGAGGTGTTGGCTTCCCTAACCTTGCATGCGATGCCAGATCACATGCAATTCAAATGGGTGGGCCAAAGCCAAAACAAGACCGCTGCAGGGTCTCCGTCTGTCTGTCATCCATTGTGCTGAAAACGTCTTCCCAACCGTTCTTCCTCTGTCCACAGTAATAAACAAGAACACACCTACATGTGCTCTAATTGAATGTTACCTGCAGAAGAAAAATGTATTTGAGCAAGAAGCTGTTTGTGTTTCGGATGTCTGGAGTCACCAGAGTTTTGTGAAGTCAAGGTGAGATCAGGAGCCCAAAAAGGTTGGGAACCACTGATTTATGGGTATGTGATTAAATGTTGCTGGACTTAAGTCAAACATTTGTTCAATCATACTGACCGGTTGAGGTATCTTCAGACCATCAACACCTGTGTGACGTTTCTGGTATCAGGGACGGTCAATCAATGTGCGTGTCCTCTCTGTGGTAAGACACTTAGAATAACAATCTGAGCCTGTCAGAGGCAAAAACAATTCCTGGTGGACGCCATTAGAAAGATAATATTACAGACTGTGTCATGGCCGATTACAGAATGCACCAAGCGCTCTGGGGTCTAATCAGTGAGCAGCGTTTAGAGGAGTTTCTGCTCTACCCAGCGAGCTGAACCAGCGCCCCACCCCAGATAACTTGTTGATTAAAGATCTCCTCTTGATCCACCAGATGCTAACATTAACCAGGCATGCTAATGTTAAGCTAGCGCTTTGAGTAAGATTTGAGTAAATTCCTCTTTTAATGAAGCTTTCTGATCACAGCTTGGAGGTGATTTTAAGTCTTCAGGCCAAAAACAAAGCGTTTTAAAGTTTTCCTATGCAGAGTCGGGGGGGGGGGGGGGGGGGGGGGGGGCGTGTCCTGTCTCTGTAAATGCGTGCAGGCGATAGTATCGTGATTTTCTGGAACAAACGCTCGCTCCCCGCTGCGCCTCCAGATGGGGAACAGATTTGTTCTCTGCGTTTACGACCCTCCTCTTTTGTCTTTGTGTTGCAGTGAGAGAGAGAGAAACCCGAGAGCTGTTCCAGCATGGAAGGGAGGCGGAGTCTTCTCCTCTGCCTCATCGTGGCAGCGTGTTTCTACGGCAACGCTGCTCAGAAGACAGGTGGGTGTGATTACGCAGCCGTGATTTAACTTCCTGCATACCAGCCAATCAAGGATCACTGCAAACGTGCCCCCAGCTCAGCATTACATCAGCCCATAACATCTGAAACACCCACGTATGAAGTGTCTGTAAATTACACACCAACAACACACACACTACACACACTACACACACACACACACACACACAACACACCAACAACACACCAACAACACACACACACTACACACACTACACACACACACACACACTACACACACACACACACACAACACACCAACAACACACCAACAACAACACACACACTACACACACTACACACACACACACACACAACACACCAACAACACACCAACAACACACACACACTACACACACTACACACACACACACACACACACACAACACACCAACAACACACCAACAACACACACACACTACACACACTACACACACACACACACTACACACACACACACACAACACACCAACAACACACCAACAACACACACACACACACACACCAACAACACACCAACAACACACACACACTACACACACACACAACACACCAACAACACACCAACAACACACACACACTACACACACACTACACACACACACACACTACACACACTACACACACACACACACACAACACACCAACAACACACACACACTACACACACTACACACACACACACTACACACACAATACACACACACACACACAACACACCAACAACACACCAACAACACACACACACTACACACACACACACCAACAACACACCAACAACACACACACACTACACACACACACACACTACACACACACACACAACACACCAACAACACACACACACTACACACACACACACACTACACACACACACACAACACACCAACAACACACACACACTACACACACACACACACACACAACACACCAACAACACACCAACAACACACACACACTACACACACACTACACACACACACACACTACACACACACACACACACACACTTTACACACCAACACAACACACCAACAACACACGCACTACACACACACACACACACACATACACAACACACACACAACACACCAACAACACACCAACAACACACACACACTACACACACACTACACACACACACACACTACACACACACACACACACACTTTACACACCAACACAACACACCAACAACACACGCACTACACACACACACACACACACACGCATACACAACACACACACAACACACCAACAACACACCAACAACACACACACACTACACACACACTACACACACACACACACACACACACACACACTACACACACACACACACACAACACACACACAACACACCAACAACACACACACACACACTACACACACACACACACACAACACACCAACAGCACACACACACACACTACACACACACACACACACAACACACACACAACACACCAACAACACACACACACTACACACACACACACAACACACACAACACACCAACAACACACACACACACACTACACACACACACACACACACACACACAACACACCAACAACACACCAACAACACACACACACTACACACACACACACACACACACAACACACCAACAACACACCAACAACACACACACACACACACACACACACACACACACACACAACACACACACAACACACCAACAACACACCAACAACACACACACACTACACACACACACACACACAACACACCAACAACACACCAACAACACACACACACACACACACACACACACACACACACACACACACACACTGTACACACACATCTAATGACCACATGTGAATGAAGTGCGTGGTAAGTATTTTAAGGTCATTTCATTGTGAACACGTACGGAGCACCGTTACTAACCCACGCAGGAATGTGTTTGCTGTCGAGCACGTACACAAATTAATTCAACCACAAAATCACAAAAAATCATTCTTTGAACTGCTTTGACCTCCAGCGCCCCGCTGCATGAAAAGATTGACACCATTCACTCTATTGCTGTTATAACCCCAAAAAAAGTTTTTCAATGAAAGACAGTGGAGAAAAATTAAGAAGAATTAGCCGTCTATAGGAGTGGGCGTCGGCTGGCAGACATCATGGTCTCCTCTCTGTCTGTTTGTGAGACATGTGCTGTAAATATAACTTGAGGACGTGAGAAACATCGTTATCTGCCCACATAAGAATCTGAATCAGCAACAACGTCTTCTTATTTCTCGTTTGAAGTAACTTTGGTTAAAAAAGTTTCGGCACTTTTCTATCCTCTCTGTCAGACTGTGTTTAAAAAATCTGAGATTGTTTTAAAACACCAGTGGCGAGTCTAGAGTCTGTCGGTGCCCTATTTGGCAATGTGCAATTAAGAAGCGTGGAGGAGTATCTTGCGATCTCTGGTGAAACAAATACCAGATCAAAGATAGTATGTAAAATGCATTTGCTTTGAGTTGGTGCCAGAATTGATATGAATCATTTGGACAACATTTTGAGAAAGTGATCTTTATGCAGCAGGGCGCAATCATGTAAGGTCTGAAATGTTTACGGTCAAAGGCCTTGAACAGATTTCAAACACCGCACAGTGAGAAAGAGGAATCGAAGGAAAGGTGCGATTGGATCACAGTTCCTTCCACCTTTTGTTTGCTGCTTCAGATCACTCTGAAATGAATGAACACTTCATGTTTGCAACACCACTTTGTCCTGCTCACATCACACTTTTGCATCCACCTGAAGGTAAGTGCTTTCAGGACCGATTCCTGCTCCTATGCAGAAACTCTTCACAACCACAACAAGCTGCTCATTTGTTTCACAACGCTCAAGCAAACCACCACTTCTGTCACGCTATCAACACTGACTGACACGCTTTCAAGCCTTGGTGGAAGCCCCTGTGGCAGCCTGTGACTTCTTATCTGCGAGGCCTCCCCATGACTTGATCACCTCCCCCCTTAGTCTGCACTCAAGAGGCTGTTGCTGACATCGTCTTCATGGTGGACGGATCATGGAGCATCGGTAACGAGAACTTCGAGCAGATCCGTCAGTTTCTCTACACGCTGGTCAACAGCTTCGACATCGGGCCTGAGCATGTCCGCATCGGGCTGGTCCAATACAGCAGCTCCCCACGGACAGAGTTCCTGCTCAACACCCATCAGAACAAGGAGGACATCCTGCAGTACATCAGCAAGTTGCCATACATGGGGGGCGGCACGCAGACAGGACAAGGCTTGGACTTCATGCTGAAGAAGCACTTTGTGCAGGCGGCAGGGAGCCGGGTGCGTCAGCATGTGCCGCAGATTGCTGTGGTCATCACTGATGGAAAGTCCCAAGACAGCGTGGAGGTCCATGCCCAGAATCTGAAGAGACAGGGAATCGTTCTCTATGCCATTGGTATTAAAGATGCAGATGAAGACCAGCTGAGGGAGATCGCGAATGAGCCGCACAGTCAGCACGTCTACAGCGTGTCTAATTTTGCGGCTCTGCAGGGAATCTCTCAGAGCATCATCCAGACACTTTGCACAACAGTAGACGAAGTCAAACGACGACAACTCCTGCAGTTGTCTAAAGGTAAAATGTTTCAAAGCATGTAGCTGAGAATGACTTTTTGTTTTTCTTACCTCGAGGCTGTGACGGGATCATCTTCTCTCTTCATTTAAGTCATTTAAATGTGAAATAAATCCCCTAAACAAGAAAAGCTCGTTCCATCAGCCGAGAGGGATAAGTTAAAAAAGTTTGAGTTGAGCATGATCCTAGTCAGGATCCAGTTTGAGTTTTGTACTCTGATATTCTTCACATCGATTCTTTATCACATAAACGAGGTTTGTCCAGATGAGGAGTTACTTTAGGGCACCTCACTATCCCTGTTAGATGTTCTTGTTGCCATGGAGCTTCTGATGAGTCTGATCATTTAGACATGTAGGAATGGGAACATAAATGCACTACACCATCATCATTTAATAACCGGACAGCTTGTTATAGCTAAACTAACACACAGATGTTACACTTTCTTCGGTTTGTTGCTGACTTTTTTTTCCTTCTTGTCCAGAGTGTTCTCAAGCCACCGTGGCCGACATCGTCTTCCTGGTCGATGGCTCCTCCAGCATCGGCATCAGCAACTTTCAGGAGATGAGGCAGTTCCTCCGAAGCGTCATCACAGGCCTCGACATCGGCCCTGACAAAGTCCGGGTGGGCTTGGCTCAGTACAGCGATGAACCGTACAAAGAGTTCCTTCTGAAGGATCACATGGACAAGGATTCCCTGTTGGCTGAGGTGGACACATTCCAGTACCGAACAGGAGGCACGGAAACAGGGAAGGCCATGACGTTCCTCCTGAAGGAGTACTTCACTCAAGAGGCGGGGAGTAGAGCCAAAGACCGGGTGCCTCAGATCGCTGTGGTCATCACTGATGGGGACTCTGCAGACGATGTGATACTGCCCGCACAGGAGCTGAGGCAGCGCAACGTCATCATTTTTGGTATCGGGGTGGGACAGTTCAACCTGAAGGAGCTGGGGTCCATCGCGAATCTGCCTTCAGATCGCTACCTGTTCACCATCGACAGCTACCAGGCCCTGCAGAGGCTCACTGACGGCCTGCTGAAAACTGTGTGCACCTCTGTGGAGGACCAGCGGCAAGGTGAGTCAAACTGACAAAACACTCTGTCTGATTTCATCAGCGGTTCTCAAACTCTTTCTGGAGTGCCCCGCTTTGCAGAATATTTATTTTTTTGTTCCATTGGTAAAACAGGTATCGATATAGTTTGATTTTTATTATTATATCAAAGTTTAAAATTCAGGCATTGTGACAATCCTACCTTTAAATTTACCTCCTCAGTCGTAAAGCCGACCCTCTATTAAGACTTGAATATTCGGGCCCAGCTGAGATAACACTGATGACATCATGATGACATCATCAGGGCTAATCCTTGCAGACTTAACAAAGCTCCTTCAGCAGCATTAAGTACTTTACCGGCTTGCTTTCACAGGCCAAGTAGGACTTCTCCTGAGTTAGTGTGTTCGACTGACAGAGAGCTCTCGTGTAGCTGGAGTTAGACGTCACCTTGAAATGGAGCTCAGGTTATTCAATTAATGTACCGTTTCCTTAGAAAGCGTATCTTTTTCCACATTACATTACACACACTTGAAGTCTGCAGAAATAATACTCCCTGGTTCCAGTGAAGTCGGAGGTCAGCTGGCGATGATGCATTGTTGGCTTGAATAAAGAACAGTTAAGAAAGAGAAAGGGTTTGGGAAAAAAGGGAGAAACTGTTTTTAAATCCCTGTTTCTCAAGTTTAGTGTGGGAGCTCATTGAGAAACCAAAATAAAATGTGTGTTTCACTTTCGTTTAACCATACCAGCAGATCTTCTTACTTTGTCTGTCTTCTTTCAGCCTTGGCAGAGAAGTATGCAGACATCTTCTTCCTGGTCGACAGCGGCTTGTCATCAGCAGAGTTCCAGCAGGTCAGGACTGTCATCACCCGACTGGTCAATCAGATGGACTTCGGAGCGTCCTCTTACCGCCTGGGATTGGCTCAGTACGGGCAGGACGTCAAGGTGGAGTTTTTCCTCAACACTCTCCAAACCAAGGAGGCGACCCAGGCGGCTCTGAGGCGTTTCCGCCAACGCAAAATACAAGTCGGCGAACGTCGTAGATTAGGCTACGCTCTTCAGAACGCAACCACCAACTTATTCACCATGAAGGCGGGGGGCCGCGCGAACTTCGGCGCCAGACAGTTCCTGGTGGTTCTGAGTGGAAAAGACTCAGATGATCCAGTGTACAGGGAGTCCCGTCTGATCAAATCTTCAGGAGTGACCGTGGTGGGGTTCAGCCTTGGCGCTTCCATGACTGAGATGCGTCTCATAGCGACTTCACCATATGCATTCCCAGCCATCAGTCAGACGGCCGTACCCGAGCTGAGGGCCATTTTTGAGAGAGAAGAAGAGGAGCCGGTTCTTACTGGAGGTAAATAAACCCTTTCACTTACACTTTTTGTATCATCACTTCTATCAACGTCCTCATTCAGAGTCAGTGTCACTCCAAATCTTGCCGTTAAATTCAGTCTCAGAAATGTGAGCTGCTTCAGACTAGACCTCTTTGAAGGTCCAAAGTTAGACTGGAACCCTGAGGGAACCCAGAAGTTTGTTTTCAGATCCAATCGGACCCTAAACATTTTTTAATAGCGCACCCTCTTCCCCCGAAATGTACCAACTCAGCCTCAGTGCACACCTGTCAGGAGAGAGGGATCCAGAACATGATGGGTCCATGAATAAAAGTGTTTAAATGAAAGCAGATAATTAACGTTTTAACGGATTGACTGATTAACAGACGTGTGCTCTGCTCTAACCCTAACCCTAACAGATAGTCCTTTTTTAAAATTAGCTAATCTAACGGAAGCCTAAAATGACTTTACTGATATCTCCCTTCCCTACAGATTGCAAAGCAGCCAAACTGGCCGACATCGTGTTCATCATCGATGAGTCTGGAAGCATCGGGACGCCAAATTTCCAGCTGGTTCGTGCTTTCCTTCACTCCATCGTGAGCGGCCTGGACGTCGGCCCGAAGAGAGTCCGAGTGGGCATCATGAGTTTCGCCGACAGACCCTCAGCGCTTGTTCACCTCAACACCTTCAATGACAAGAACGATCTGCTCAAGTTCATCAAGATCCTGCCTTACCACGGAGGAGGTACCAACACCAGAGATGCCTTAGAGTACGCCCGCAAGAGCGTTTTCATCAAAGAGAAAGGAAGCAGGAAGGACAAGGGCGTCCAGCAGGTGGCGGTGGTGATCACTGATGGGGAATCCCAGTACAACGTTAGCAAGGCAGCATATGAATTACGACGTGAGGGCATCACCGTTTACGCAGTTGGAGTCAAAGGTGCAAACGAGGACGAGCTGAAACAGATGGCGTCGTATCCCACACACAAGCACACGTTTGTGGTGGACGACTTCACGAAACTGAAGACGCTGGAGCAGACCCTGCAGAAGAGCATGTGTGTGAACATCATCAAGCAAGCAGTCTCAGTCAACACAAGACAAAAGGGCATCAAAGAAGGTGTGAACCAAACTCTCTTTAATATTTAGCACAGAGTAGAGTGACTGTGTCCCAGCCTATAACGTTTTATAAATCAGTGTTCAGGTCGAGTAAAGTTGATGTCTTTAGAAAATAATTCACACTGTTATGTTTTTCCCTTCTCCAGGCTGCTCACAAACGGATGAAGCGGACTTCTTCTTCCTGATCGATCACTCAGGGAGCATCTACCCGACCGACTTCAGTGACATGAAGAAGTTCATCATCGAGTTTCTGCACACTTTCCGTATCGGGCTCGAACACGTTCGCATGGGGGTCGCAAAATACGCAGACGCACCAAACTTAGAGTTTGATCTGACCGCACACTCGGACACCAAGGCCCTGGAGGACGCCGTGTTGAAAATCCAACAAAAAGGAGGCGGCACTGAGACAGGAAGAGCGCTGAACTTCATGGGCCCATACTTTGAACGAGCAGAGGCCTCTCGAGGTCACAAAGTCTCAGAGTACCTGATTGTGATCACTGATGGTAAATCATCCGATGAGGTCAAGATTCCTGCAGAAAAGCTGCGGGCACAGGGGGTCAAGGTGTACGCCATCGGGGTGAAAAACGCAGACCAAGAAGAGCTGAGAGAGATCTCCGGAGACCCCGCAAGGATGTTCTTTGTCAACAACTTTGATGCTCTGAAACCCATCAAGGACAACATCGTCACAGACATCTGTTCTCCGGGCGGTAAGAAGACTGCACTAAAGTTTAAAATGTGTGTATCGCTGTCTGCAGGTGACAGTGAGGCAGGTGTGATAGAGATGATAGACGAGGCGGTGAAGGCAACAAGTTCTACAAAACAAAGATCTTTGACTGCATGTGTATATTCAAAGGATCAGGATTTATTTGTGGTTTGTGGTCGACACTATGAGGAGCGATCCCAGTAGAGATCGCTTCAGTCAGTAGCAATTAAACAGGCTGCTAAGTCTGCAATGTTTTCTACTGTAGACGAATCCGTCTGATCAAAGTGTCTCCTCTCAAATTTTTTGTCTTTGTCCCTGACAGGCTCAGATAGTTATTTTAAGAGTCTGACAGCATTCGAGAGAGGATCCATACAGAGAGAGACCTTTTTGTTACGGAGGAAGATGATTTAAAAAATCAGAAACAGCCGTTACATCACTCAAAACAGACACCAGACTGTAACATAACGTTGCAGTACACGGGAGTTGCTGGTTTATGGCTGCTTCGATCAGTTAGTTGACCCGCGTTACTGTGCGACGTTGGTCTATCAGTTTCTGATAGATGATAAATGCCTCTGGGAATATTTGTCAGTATTTCTCGGTCAGCGTTTAGTGGTGTTGTACTTACTCTCTGATGTACGTCGCTTTCGATAAAAGCGTCTACTAAGTGAATTGTGACTTCTTGGTATGACTTTCTTTAGCGTGCTTCTAGGTCGATAGCATTTCATTGGAGCGCCCCTTTGTCTGTTTAGCCCCCTCAGCAGTAAACTACAACTTATTCAGCAGCTTCACTCTTGCTCACTTCAGCAGTATGAGCCCGAAAAAGAAACACATTTTTCACAAGGTAGTAGGTGAAAGTAGATCTACCTGTTTGTTGTTGTCCACACAGACCTTATTTCCTGCATACATCAAAAACCTGCTGATTCGTATTTGCTCAGTGCAACTCGGACTACAAATCCACCAAGAGCCAGTACAGTTCACATACTGAAGATCCAGAATCTTCAGTATGAAGATGAAGAACTTTTATGTAGAACTTATGTGTCAATGCATCATAGCAAGCTACATCAGAGTAGCATACGTCCCTCTGATTGGCTCATCAGTTTAAAATAAAAGATGCTGCCACACACTCACACACACTAACATGTCTGCGCTGCTCTGTTCACAGCTTGCAAAGACCAACCTGGCGACCTCATCTTCTTGATTGACAGCTCTGGGAGCATTGAATACGACGACTACCAGAAAATGAAAGACTTCATGAAATCTGTCATCGGTAAGTCCATCATTGGGCAGAACGACGTGCATGTGGGTGTCATGCAGTTCAGCGACCGACAAACGATGGAGTTCCCCCTCAACTCCTTCTACTCCCAGGATGAGATGTTGCAAGCCATCGGTGACATGATCCAGTTTGGTGGGGGCACGCTCACAGGTGAAGCTATCACTGCAGTGTCGCAGTACTTTGACGTAGCTCGAGGAGGGCGGCCCAACCTGAAGCAGAGGCTGGTGGTGATCACAGACGGCGAGGCTCAGGATGAGGTGGCAGGCCCTGCCGCCAGTCTGAGGGCTAATGGAGTGCTGGTCTACGCCATTGGAGTGGTGGACGCCAACACCACCCAGCTGCTGGAGATCAGCGGGACACCAGACAGGATGTACTCCGAGAGGGACTTTGACGCCCTGAAGGACCTGGAGAGTGAGGTGGCTCTGGAGCTGTGTGAGCCGGACAGAGGTGAGAGCGGACTGAGACTTTAACTCTTTGATGCATGCTGTAATCCAAGTACAGACACAACAAGTCGATTTAAAGTTATCAGTCAGTCACCACAATAACCAAGAAAAAGTAAAAACAAAGTAAAGAATCATGTCCTGGCATCAGCTGCAGCTCTAGACCCGACAATGAGTGTCAGATTTGTTTCTCCTCCGCCACTGATGCTGACAAAGTACATATCAGAAATCTGCCCCCTTCTTGGTTTTCATTGGTTTAAAAGGGAAAAGTGACATTAATGAGTGTGGCGTTTTTTCAACTGAGAGCTCTGTGAGTGCAGAAAAAAAAACAGCTGACACTGAGGGCCTGGTTGTTTGAAATGTTTAAGGTCACTATTATTCTGGTTGTTCAAAGAAAAACTAGATGACATTACTCTGATCCAGATGCAGACATTTAAAGGTTTTTAATTATGATGCCAAAGGGTGTATACATTTTGCCACTCCACTCTGATCCTGTATTTGATTATGCCTATAAACCCCTCTATTTCAGCCCTGTTAAGAACAGGCTGTTTCTGTGTCTGTACCTTTAAATATGTAAATGAGCTGTGTCTGACCACGCCCCCTCTCTGGAAGGGCTTGGGTGTACTTTGTCTTTCTCGCTCCAAGTCCTATTGTTTACGGTGAGAAGGCAGACTCAGAGGGCAGAACAAACACCTAGCTGTGGGAGTGTCACCCACCTGGGGGAGGGGCTACTGCCCTTTGTGATGTCATGAAGGGAAAATCTCCAAACGGCCTGTTTGAGCACACATTTTCTGAAAAGTGGAGCAGGCAGAAGACGGAGAGGATGGACTTTTCTCATCATTGGGGGTTTTGTAGACCAGAGACACATATTAATGTTAGAGAAACATGGAGAAGTGAATTTGGCATTTTGGCATTATGCCTATAGTCTATATACTGCAGAGTGAATTAAAAAAAACTAACAATAACAGAATGGATTTAAATACACCAACAATGTTCTATTTCCTGAAATAATATGAAATGAATATGGACGTTTATTAGTCATTTAACCAGATTTGTTCTCAATCATTTCTTCGATATTTCCCTCTGATCCCATTTCTTTCATGTTCTTTTTTATTTCCGACCAGATTGTAAGAAGACGGAGAGGGCGGACATCATCTTCCTGGTGGACGGCTCCACCAGCATCGACCTGATCAAGTTTCGAAGCATGCAGAAGTTCATGGAGTCCATGGTGAAACAGACCACAGTGGGCAAAAACCTGACTCGCTTTGGAGTCATCCTCTACTCCACCAACCCAAAGTCTAACTTCACCCTGAAGGAGTACGAAACCAAACGAGACATTCTCAAAGCCATCTCACAGCTCAAAAACCCGTATGGAGACACGTACACCGGCAAGGCTCTGGGGTACGCTCTGGACTATTTTAAAGCTGAACACGGCGGTCGGGCTGATCTCAATGTGCCGCAGATTCTGTTGGTGATCACAGATGGGGATGCAACGGACCGTAACAATTTAGTTGCTCCATCCGTGGCGCTGAAAAACAACAAGATCAACGTGATCAGTATCGGCGTGGAAGGAGCCAACAGGACGCAGCTGGAGATCATGGCCGGGCACGACAAGTCCAAAGTCTTCCACGTGGAGAACTTTGACGCCCTGGAGGGTCTGTACAAGAACATCACTCAGGAGCTCTGCGACGTCACCAATGTGTGTGAAAAACAGAGGGCTGACCTGGTCTTCCTCATCGATTACTCCGGCAGCATCCAACAACAGGACTACACCATCATGAAGAACTTCACCACAGAGGTGATCAGCAGCTTCAAAATCAGCGATGATTTGGTGCGTGTGGGATGTGCTCAGTTCAGCAGTGAGTTTAAGGACGAGTTTTACCTGAACCAGTGGAACACTTTGGAGACTGCGAGTAAACACATCCAGAAGATGATTCAGTCCGGCGGAGGCACCAACATTGGCAAAGCTCTGGACGCCATCAGGGAGTACTTTGAGGCTTCTCGTGGGAGCCGCAGATCGGAAGGGATATCCCAGAATCTGGTGCTGATCACAGACGGTGAATCTCAGGACGACGTGGAGGACGCGGCCAACCGTCTCAGGGATCTGGGGATCGAGGTGTTTGCCATCGGCATCGGAAACGTCCACGATCTGGAGCTCCTGCAGATCACCGGCACACCTGAGAGGCTGTTCACCGTGCAGAACTTTGGCAGCTTGGAGAACATCAAGAAAAAGGTCGTGAGCACAATCTGCAAATCCAAACCTCCCAAAGAACAATCCAGTGAGTAAAGAGTTCTGTTGCCTTCAGGCTCACTGTCCAGTAATGGCTTTGTTCACGCTGGCATCACTCAGGACCTCATTATCAGAGAGCTTCTCTTTGGCGCTTACCTTCTTACAGCACTGCTGTTTCCCTAAGTTGTGACTGTTCTGTTCTGTTTAAAATTGCTTTGTGTGGTTAATATTTGCTGTGACAAAGCACGTTTCTCTTTACTACAGGCTGCAGCATCGACATAGTGATGGGGTTTGACATCTCCAAAACAGACCGTGCTCCAGGTGAGCTGCTGTTCAGCGGACACACAAAGCTGCAGAGCTTCCTGACTGACATAGCCCACTATGTTTCCTCCGTGCCCGGCCTGTGCTGCGTCGGCCCCGCTCCCGTAAGGACCAACATTGCCTACCACTTGGCGAATCGAGTCGGGCAAACCCTGTACAGCACAAACGTCGAGCCCTACAGCGAAAACGTGGTGGACAAAGTCAAAGCTCTGGCTCTGGAGCCGACATACTTCACCTCTGCCATGCTGAGATCATTCGGGGAGAAGATGAAAACAGAGTCTGGAGCTGGAGTGAAGGTGAGTCCAAGACAAATCATGGAAGTCATACAGCCCAGATATTCTCTGTTGTGTTGAAATCCAGATAAAGACACGTTTGTGTAGTGAGTGTTTTCCTACAGAATCAAACCAGGTCCAAATAAGTTTTTTCCCTCTAAATTTGGGTTTAGGAGGACACAGCATTCTCACTCTCTTCATAACTCCACCAGTTACTCCTCCTCTTCTTCAGTTTAAATAAGTCTCAGAGATCCTCAAAACATGTGTGTGAAGTTTCTTGTTCTAAATCCACTCTGATCCTGTATTTGATCATGTCTATAAACCCCTCTATTTCAGCCCTGCTCAGAACAGACTGTTTCTGTGTCTGTAGCTTTAAATATGTAAATGAGCTGTGTCTGACCACGCCCCCTCTCTGGAAGGGCTTGGGTGTACTTTGTCTTTCTCGCTCCATGTCCTATTGTTTACGGTGAGAAGGCAGACTCAGAGGGCAGAACAAACACCTAGCTGTGGGAGTGTCACCCACCTGGGGGAGGGGCTACTGCCCTTTGTGATGTCATGAAGGGAAAATCTACAAACGGTCTGTTTGAGCACACATTAGGGACACGTATTAGAGTTAGAGAAAAATGGTGAAGCGGATTTTGCATCATGTGACCTCCAAGTGATAATCAGAATATTTTGCAGACAGAAAATGTCATTCACAAGTGACAGACTTCAAAGTATAATTTGGTTCAATTATGATTTCCCTCCTCCACAGGTTGTGGTGATTTTCTCGGACGGACTCGATGAAGACGTGATGAAACTGGAGTATGAGTCCGAGCAGCTGAGAAAGTCGGGTAATAAAACTGACATGAAGGTTTATTGAATCAAACAGGGCTGATATTTAAACCTCTGCTGTGCGTTAAAATAAAATTGCGAAAATGTTGGAAAAAAAGTTATTTTCAGCTAGTACACAATCATGGCTCTTTTCTTCTTCTGTTGTATTTATTCTGCAGGTGTCAGCGCTCTGCTGGTGGTAGCTCTGGAGGGAGTGCGTGATGCCACCCAGCTACAGATGGTCGAGTTCGGTCGAGGATTCGGATACAAGCTTCCTCTGACCATCGGCATGCCGAGTGTCGGCAGCACCATCCTCAAACAGATCGTAAGTTCTTTACATCTCAGCATCACATTCCTGCATGTTTTGAAAAGCGTCAGGTGGCGTGCAGCAGCTGGTAGAGGCAGCTGCTTGTGGTCATGATGGCTAGGTCGACCATACATCCTGATTTAACTGGGACCAATTTTCTTTATATCTTTTAATTTTTCTTTAATATCTATAAACAGTAATGTGTCCTGGTTTTAACCAACTAAAACAATACACCTTGCTAACAACACTGATTTGTCTGTAAATATGTCAATCAACATCGTTACCAAGGCTGCTGCTGTTTTAACCAATAGAGAAACATCACTGATGCACCACTTGTCAAAGGTCAACACTGACTCGTCTGTACATGTGTCAATCAATGTCATGGTTGTGACTGTTGCTTATATGGCCTAGCATATCATGCTAACAGGTCCTGCTGCGTTAGGTCAGGTAGGCGAGCTGTCATGCTGAACAGGAAGTCAGCGTTTTCCAAAGAGCTCCAGGAGAGTTACAGCTTCCTTCCAAAAGTACCAGCCAATGAGTATGCTGCGTTTTGCACAAACTGCAAGTGTCTAAAAACACACAAAGCCAAATTAAAACAAGGGAACACAAACGGTGGGTACAGGCTGGAAGTTTTTAACACTTACAACCTACTACGATGAGGCTAACGCTGCTGACTTTACCTACCACCTTTGTGATCGGTGCAGGCCACCGATCTGTGGATCAATAACTGTGTTTACACTCAAATCTCGATTCTGAGGTTATATGGTCAACTGAATCTAGAACTTGCACCAGATACATGTGCAATGCATGACAGCTCCATTGCGACTCCGTGCTCCGTCGTCCATCAGCACCCACAGGCTGCATGCTCAGAGCCTGACAGCTGGAGTCACATGACAAAGGAGTTCCCGCGGTAACTACAGATTTACTCGCGCCAGATAATACTATGTGTGTGGTATAAAACCCAAACCGTCAAAACAGAGCACTTTATTCTGAAAATAAACCCGATGTTTTTATGTAGTTTCTGTGTCTGACTTCCCGTCCCGCTCGATCTGCTCTGTGGTAAATTGATGCGCCCTGCTCCGGCATCTGGCCGTATTAGAGGCCTTGTGTATCTGCTGCAGAGGACTCTAGACTGACGGGGCTCAGATGCAGCGCAGCGGAGCCAGAGGACGCACACACACTGAGTGAAGTGAAAAACTATCAGCTCTGCTGCCATAATGGTGCAGAGTCAGACCGAACATGCATCTGGTGGAATTTAGCCGTAATGATGGCGCTTCTCTCATCATGTTATACTGGTAACTTATGAGATGAAAAAAAAGTATTAAAAGAGCGTCTTATGTTCTGGATGTTGACGGTCGGTTTCTGTTCTAAACTGTTCAGTGTGTCAACACCACAGTGACAGTCAAAGTTTGTTTGTTGAATATAGCTAGGGTTAGGGTTAGACGGTCTTCAGCTTAACGAGAATCAGACGAACTCATTTGTAGAGAAAATTTCTTCCTGTTCTGGCGTGTCAGTTAGCAGGAACAGAAACCAGCGGACGGCCTCGGGGGGAAGTGTTGGTCGTCAGAAAATATGCTGATTACCAAGCATGCCGAGGAACAACCACGAGCAAAGAAATAGCAGAAGAAAAATCCACTTAACTTGAGTGGTTTTATGTTTGTCTTCTGTTAACACTTGTTTACAGAGAGAAAAGAATTGTGAACTTATTTTTAATTCTGAATTATTAAAAGTTTGAATGAAGGAACCAAAACTGATGCACATCAAACCAATCGCCCTTCGGGGACAAATAAAGTTGAAGTTGAGTTAATATGTTGAATGTTTGCATTAAAATATCTAAATTAATTAAAAAGGGACTAAATCTACATTGCATTTTTTGTTGATTACTCACATTACCTCAAATATTTCCAACAGTAATCAAAGCCAGAGAATGTCTTACCAGGTTGCCGCCATGACAGACATGGCATGTTTATCGTTGCCGTGGAAACACCGTACATTACGTCAAAGACCGCTGCATGAGGAAGCGCGAGCTGCTGCTGAAAGCTGCCGTTCTGTCGCTGTTTGAGCTGCTGTGATAAAAACGTCATGTAAATTATACTCCGATACATTAGCTCGTCTGTAAACATATTCTCTCACTCAGGCCGGTTTCACCCGGTCGTCATGACTACGGTCAACTCGGAGAGCCCCCTGGTGGTGAAATTTACACACTGTGCCTGCAGAAAGCAGGGCAATGGTCACAGTCACAGTGATAGCTGATTGGGGAGACGTCTACACTTCCAACGGGTCCAAAGAGTACTTCCTGTTCCACTATATGCATTAATATATCTATCAGTCTCAATCATTTATCCACAAGCTCAATTATTCCTCATACAGAGTCTATGTGAGCTTTAAACTAGCTTATAACATTAACATGAATTAGCATTTGTGGAAAAGATAACTTTCAAAATAAGACTGCAAAATACAAAATTCCTTGACAGATGGTTTCCATGGCAACACGTGATGGAGGATGTTTAGATACAGGTTGGCAAGGGAAAATGTGGTGATATCTTAATTTAATAAAATATATAATGAAAAGGGGATGTATGTAAACATTATTTTGGTTGCAAAAAGTAAATCATGGTTATGTCATTGTAAAGTAAATCATGGTTATGTCATTGTAAAGTAAATCATGGTTATGTCATTGTAAAGTAAATCATGGTTATGTCATTGTAAAGTAAATCATGGTTATGTCATTGGTGATGTGTGTGTCACTTTTTTGTTTTGGTCTGTTTTGTTTTGGGTTTGTGTGTTTACTACTCTGCATCCCCTCCACCTTTCTGATTGGACTGAATGATTTGTAACTACCAATAATTTTAACAAAAACAAACGATAGACAGTTTAACAGTCTCTGAGCTGACCATGCTGCTCCTGTGTATGCTACAACCAAACCTGTTTGAATTTCAATGAACTTTATTTACACCTTGACAAAGATTTATTAGTCTGCAAATAGCGTCGCTTTTTAACAATTATGAAGTGTTTTATTTTTAAAAGAATTAAATAAACTCATGTTAACATTTATCTCTTTTTAAATCTCCCTCTCTCTCTCTCCCTCTCTCTCTCTCTCCCTCTCTCTCGCTCTCATCTGTCTCTCTCTCTCTATCTCTCTGTCTCTCTCTCTCTCTCTCTCTCTCTTCTCTGTCTCTCTCTCTCTCTCTCTCTCTCTCTCTGTCTCTCTCTGTCTCTCTCTCTCTCTGTCTCTCTCTCTCTCTCTCTCTCTCTCTCTCTCTCTGTCTCTCTCTCTCTCTCTGTCTCTTCTCTCTTCTCTCTCTCTCTGTCTCTGTCTCTCTCTGTCTCTCTCTCGCTCTCTCTCTCTCTGTCTCTCTCTCGCTCTCTCTCTCTCTCTCCTCTCTCTCTCTCTCCTCTCTCTTGGCTCTCTCTGTCTCTCTCTCTCTATCTCTCTGTCTGTCTCTCTCTCTCTCTCTCTCTCTGTCTCTCTCTCTCTCTCTCTTTCTCTCTCTCTCTCTCTCTGTCTCTCTCTCTCTCTCTCTCTGTCTCTCTCTCTCTCTGTCTCTCTCTCTCTCTCTCTCCCTCTGTCTCTCTCCCCCCCTCTCTCTCTCTCTCTCTCTCTCTCTCTGTCTCTCTCTCTCTGTCTCTCTCTCTCTCTCTCTCTCCCTCTGTCTCTCTCCCCCTCTCTCTCTCTCTCTCTCTCTCTCCCTCTCTCTATCTCTCTGTCTCTCTCTCCCTCTCTCTCTCTCTCTGTCTGTCTCTCTCTGTCTCTCTCCCTCTCTCTCTCTCTCTGTCTGTCTCTCTCTCTCTCTCTCTCTCTCTCTCTCTGTCTCTCTCTCTCTCTCTCTCTCTCTCTCTCTCTGTCTCTCTCTCTCTCTCTCTCTCTCTCTCTCTCTGTCCTCTCTCTCTCTCTCTCTCTCTCTGCAGGACTCGGTGTCTGACAGAGAGTGCTGCAACGTCATGTGCAAATGTTCGGGGCACGAAGGCATCCGAGGCTCTCGGGGCCTCCCGGGGTCAAAGGTGACTGAAACACACACACCTTTTAAACTTTAAAACATGATGTCAAGGTCGTTTAGAGAAGACGTGTCAGCTTGAGAACAAGCAGACACATGCAGTGATCTCATAGAGTTAACAGCGGACCTGCTTCTAAAGGAGAAGTCGTTTCGTTTTCACGCATTCCAAGGTCAATGTGATGTGTATTGGAAACACATGGAGAGGCTCTTATTCTGAAGGCTCCTCCTCCATCAGTTAATGCACCAATCAAACCTTTCATGAGCAGAAAGGAAGTTAGTCACCTTAAAGGGACAGAAGATCTCATAACATACCGTAACATTTTCATAACAGAATGTTTCAGCCCTGCTCAGAACAGGCTGTTTCTGTGTCTGTAGCTTTAAATATGTAAATGAGCTGTGTTTGACCACACCCCCTCTCTGGAAGGACTTGGGTGTACTCGGTGCTTTCTCGCTCCATGTCCTATTGTTTACGGTGAGAAGGCAGACTCAGAATGTGACCTTGAAAGGGACCTGACACAGATCATCCTGCAGGAGCAGCGTACCTGAAAATCCTTTTTCCCCGTTTCAAGACTTTGCACTTTGGGAACAGATAATAACAACACATTTTGTGACTAAGTCACAGAGCATTTTTTTTTCTTCACATGAATACAATTACACATGTATGAGAGAGGTAAAACGTACTGTTAGCTTCACGCAGTTTGAGTGTTATTTTAATACTTCTTTTTTTACCTGTTTAAATCTTCAGGGTGTGTCTGGACAAAAAGGCTTCCCGGGTTTCCCAGGAGACGAGGGCGTGGCTGTAAGTGCTTCTTCATATTCGACTTGCTGATGACATGTTGTTCCTGACTGACGTTTATATAAAGTTTGATGTGCTTGATAAATCCGTAGGAACTTCCTTTTTCGTGAATACATAAACATCTGCTGCAGGAACAGTGTGTTGGTTTTCTACGTTCAACTTGACGCTCTCTGTAACTTTACTTTTGAGGACGATGTGAAGGACATCAGGAAGAGCCTGAGGAGCTCTCAGCTGCTCCAACAGTCAGGACTAGCTTTACTTCATGAAGGTCTTTACTCCGGAAAATGTTTATTTGACTATTTCTGTTAAGCTCCCAGGAGACATCATTTGAACTAACCCCTCAGAGACTTGGGACAGAGACTTGGACTTGCATGAAGTGACAGAGAAACGATACAGCCTGAACATCTGTGTGTGTGTGTGTGTGGAAGCTGCATCTCAGCTCGCTCTGTGTGTGTGTTTCAGGGGGAGCGAGGCGGTTCTGGACCGAGTGGACCTCAGGGTGTTCAGGGCTGCTCGGGGCTCAGAGGACTAAAGGTTAAACACACAAACTCCTGAACGCCGTTTGTTGATAGTGATTTTTCACACTGTTTAGAGGACGGTGCATATTTACATGTTGATGATGTATGTGTGTGTGACTCCCGCAGGGCTACAGAGGGATCCGAGGCAACAGGGTGAGTGAGTCAGACCAGCTGGAATCTTCTCGAGTCCATTAAAGCAGGAAGTCATGTGACTTTCTGCATGTTCAGAGGAATGTTTGCATAAACATTAAAGTGCAGATAGACTCAAATTAAGACGTGATTCTCTTCTGACTCTGCAGGGCGAAAACGGAGAGGACGGGCTGAACGGAGTCAACGGAGAACAGGTACCGACTTCTGCACCAAAAACACAAACAGACCAGATCATTTGGATTTTATTTTTTGGATATACTTCATTAAGAGTGGAAACTCTGGTTTCCACTCTTATTTTTATAGGGACATGCTTCTCACACACACACACAGGCCTGAATCACACACGTTTTCTGATTTGGTTGTGAAACTCTAGAAAGCTTTACAGTTCCTTTAAAACTCTTCCATCACTCTCAAAGTCTTAAAGAAGTCAAATGTGAACACAAAGACAAGAAACACATCAGATTTAAAAGCTGCTGGAGGATCCACATGATCACGTCTCGCTGTGCTCTCTCGCAAACAACGCAAATTTACTGTGCTCACACAGCAAAGGATGATGGTCTGTGTAGTTCTTACATCCCTCTGCTTGACTCCACAGCAGCTGAAACAAAACTGCACTTTTTTTCCCCCGTTAGATCGATCATAATATACCGTCACAGGTCACACAAGACTCTCTTGATTTGGGGACATTAACGAGAACTTTACATCCCAGTCGTAGTTTAGTTGAGTCTGCACATCCCCGAGTTTAGAGCGACAAACAGGAGCTGCAACATGCCGTTTAGGCTCACTCTGAATGCTGCTAAGAAGCAAAAATGTAAACATATCCAGTCCCCATGGAAACGCCATCCATCACGTTTACATCCCAAACAGTTGTGTGACTCTCCTCAATAAGAAGAGCCATTGTTCAGTTCATTCTCTGCCCTGCGGTCTCAGCAGAGAGGTGTGGACTCCCTGACCTCCTTTTCTTTAACTAATGAGGGGAGACGATGCCCCTAGAGGATCTCTGTTCTTGATTTCATTCTGGAGGAAATGAGCGGGCGTGTTCAGGAAGCGTCTGATTGGAGGGATTTTCTCATTCTGTGTTTTGCAGGGAGTGACAGGACAAGACGGAGGTCGAGGAGAGAGAGGGAACCCCGGAAACCCGGTAAGTTATGAACCTCTGATTTCTCTTCTCTCACGACACAAAACTTTGTCTTCAACTGTCGTTCATACTCTGTCTGTGTGTGTGTCTGTCTGTCTGTGTGTGTGTCTGTCTGTGTGTCTGTGTGTGTGTGTCTGTGTGTCTGTGTGTGTCTGTGTGTGTGTGTCTGCACATTTATCTGTCATGTTAATCAGAGGCGGACTCTTTATTGAAGCTTCGAGGCGTTGACCTCTGACCTCCAGCTGGTTGATTGACAGGTTGAACTCTTGTCCTCAGGGCATCCCAGGTATCAGAGGGGAGGCGGGGCTTAAGGGACAGCGAGGACTGAGAGGAGATCCGGTAAGTTTTCTCTCTTTCTCTTTTAAAAAAAAAAAATTCTGTCTGTAGAAAAAAGACATTTAAAAAAACATAAATCTGAATAGAAAGCTAAAACACAGAAGCTGTTCCTCATCAGCCTTCTTCTAAAAACATGCAACACTGAAAATGTCTTAAAAACATCAGGACAAGCCGCCCCTGAGCTGCTCCTGACAGTGAGGGACTAAAGACTCTCTGATCTGTTGCTGCAGATTTACAAAAATAGTTCTGCTAAAATCAAATTCTGCACGTACACAAGAAAGCAGCTCGACCACAACGTTCCTGGACTTCTGATATCCTGGAGGAGGATGTTTTTAAAGGGTTGAATATCGACCCTGGAGTCTGAATTCCAAGCTCATATCTTAGCTGGACACAAATGTTAGATCCTGGAATGGAAAACCTCTGATTAGATTAACTCCTGAAATATTTCAGGATTTGTGGATTGAAGATGTTGATATTTAACAGATCAGAGTAGAAAGAAGACAAGCTGTAAAGACATGAGACCTCGTAGGAGACTTTGCAGCTCAGCGGCAGCATGTTGAGGCCCCTTGTGGGCGGTTCAACGATGTGATGCTGACAGAGAATTACAGCGATCCTGTCTTGATGAAACAAATGCGTGAATAATCCTCTAGATCAGGGGTGTCCAAAGTGCGGCCCGAGGGCCATTTGCGGCCCTTGAGGGGATTCTTTGCAGCCCATGACTTCAAATGAAGAATCAGAAGATTCAGAGGGGTTGATTGGTAATGAGGTTTATTGTGGCAAATGGAGATGAAGATGGGTTGAAGATTCTGGAGGTTAGCAGAGTGAAGGGGACGAAGGCTGACCAGACCAGAGGAGGGGTGTGAGTGTGGCTGATTGGTTTTGAGTCCAGAGAGCAGGTGGAGGCAGGTGGGTGAGCAGGAAGGCAGGTGGGTGAACGGTGATCCTGAAGCAAAGGAACAAACAGGGTGGGATCAAGATTCATTTCAAAGGTTTTTTCAAAATGGTAATTTAGCCGGAGCCGTAGTCTACCACAGTAGTCGATACAACGATCTGGTGATGAGTGGATGGAGAGCCGGGGTATATATACTGCTGAGTTGATGAGGAGATGGAGAGCCGGGGTATATAGACTGCTGAGTTGATGAGGAGATGGAGAGCCGGGGTATATATACTGCTGAGTTGATGAGGAAATGGAGAGCCGGGGTATATATACTGCTGAGTTGATGAGGAGATGGAGAGCCGGGGTATATATACTGCTGAGTTGATGAGTGGATGGAGAGCCGGGGTATATATACTGCTGAGTTGATGAGGAGATGGAGAGCCGGGGTATATATACTGCTGAGTTGATGAGTGGATGGAGAGCCGGGGTATATATACTGCTGAGTTGATGAGGAGATGGAGAGCCAGGGTATATATACTGCTGAGTTGATGAGGAGATGGAGAGCCGGGGTATATAGACTGCTGAGTTGATGAGTGGATGGAGAGCTGGTGTGCAGGTGAGAGCAGGTGAAAGGAATGAACCTCAATCAGGAGGGAGCCAGAGTGAGAGAGCCATGACACTTTGATTAAGATCGGCACATTATCTTGTTTTTCTTTTTCATGTTAACAAGGAACAATATTTCTAAAATAGAAAATGTTCAGTAACATGTATGTTGTTGTTTTTTTAAATCTACAGCTTTTACTATTTTCCACATTTTTTTGTAAACTATGAAAAAAAAACAAATGCAAAGCGGACTGTTGTTTAACCATTTAATGACCTGAGCTAAATGCAGAAAGCTTTTCTAAAAACATGAACCACGTTACAGGTTTGATTCTGAGAAGAAAACAAATAAAGTAGAACGAAGAAATCAAAATGTTTGATTTCCTTTTATTAAAGGGTTTCTTTAGCGAGCCTTTTGATTCTGATCTACAACTATATTTTAAAAAACAAAACCTGTGGCCCGCGAGTGATTCTAACACGACAATTTTGGCCGGCAAGAAACAAAGTTTGGACACCACTGCTCTAGATGATAACAAGACGAGCAGAACAAAGTGTTTCTGTACGGATCGTGTTCTTCTCCTGTGAACCCAAACTGACCCCAGAAGGGCGGGGCGCTCGCCAGAGGATGGCGTAAAAACTGTGGCGCTGACAGACGATGTGGAAATTGTGGATTAGAATAACAATGTGAGCCTGTCAGCTTCAGTGAACCATCGTGGGTTATGTTGAAGACATTACAGCCGGTTTACCTGCTGAAGAAATCTACTGAAGCAATTTTTGTTTGACCTTTAACCCCAAAACATTGAGAAATCAGACCCATGTTTAACACTCCAACTCTCCTTTGAAACTGCAAGAAACCAGATTCAGAGTTCTTGTGTCCCACAAGGGGAAATGTGCGTTGCAACATGAGCACACAGAAGACAAGAAACACAAGGACAACATCTCCATGAAACATAAACCAAAACTAATTTAAAAACTCAGACAACACAGCAAAATATAAAACCAAATAAAAACAGCACAATAAAATCAGTCAAGAGCCCCGACCAGAATGAACATTCAAGTTATTAAAGAGCAAAGTGGAGGTGTGCTAATGTGCAGTTCAAGTGCACTTGGTAAAAATGAGACCTGGAGTCTTTTAGTCTTCCTCACAGGAGCTCTAAAACGACGACCTGAGGGTCAAAGGTCAAACTCACTGTGAAGTGGGTGATCTGGGGTCACATGTATGGCTCTAGCTTTCCTCAGGACCGGCTCATTATACCTGACACCTCCCTGAGATTCTGCTGCTTGTTTTTACAAGTCTCCCAAGTCTGTTCTTGTTTGAGTTCAGGCTTCCATACCATGCAGCGATGCAAACATTTAAAACAGATTCAATAAAACTTTTATAAAACAGAGTCATCATCTCCGTAGAAACATTAAAAGAGTTCAACAGTCTTTGCTGAACCTTTCTTGGAGGTCGACATGATTTTCAAAACATAACCAGGTGAGAGTGAGCGGGTGGTGAGGCGGAGAGTCCTGCAGGTTTCAGACAAAACCTTTTTCTTTATGAAACGTTACAAACAGACTTTAGAGCCATCCTCTCTGCTGTCACATCACAGACTCTCAGAGATCATCAGTGATGATCTAAACACAGCTGCAGCACAGCTGGACGCTCCACAGGAAACTAAACACTGCTGTCTTTATGTTTCTTCTGACAGGGTGAACCGGGTGCTGATAACACCGCTCCAGGACCCAAAGGAGACGCCGGGAACGCAGGACTGCCGGTAAGAAACGGTAGCACAGACGGACTGAAGTCAGGTTAGCAGGTTAAAGTCTGGATCCTTCATCAGGTTTAAGTTCAGGATTTGATCTTCGTAAGAGTTTGAATCTCTTGGATCCACTTTAGAAAAACACTTCTTCATCACTGTGCTGAGTTTTGTTCTTGATCTCTGTGACAGCGGTGGTTTGTTTTATCGCTTTTATAATCCTAATGTGATGATGGAATCTCAGCTGTCCCTTCAGCCCCGCCTCCCCCAATAAAATCATTTGCTATACGTCCAGGGCGTAGAGAAGAATGGATAAAGGGTTTCTCTCCGACTCACGCTGAAAACTGTAATTGTATGAAAAATAGAAAATGATTTATTTAGTGTGAATGCTATAGTTTATACTTTGAAAAATGAATAAATACCTAAATAAAACAACTTTGTAGACTAAAAATGTAAAACCAACACAGGTTTGGCCAATGGGCGCAGGTCGTATTGAACTTTTGACCTTACTTCTCTCCACTTCCTCCTGTTAGCCAATCGTATGTACCGTTAGCAAACTCAATGTGAATGTTGCTCCTAAATCTTCTCCTTTAATAACACGTGATGTGTTTAAATCCTCAGGGACCTCCAGGACAAGATGGACGGCCCGGTGAGAGTGGAATCAACGGAAACATGGTGAGATTATTTCACCTTCATGTTCTCACTCATATCAGGTCTGTACTTCAGATCAGGTCAAGGTTCAATTCTGATTTTTTTTATATGCTTCTGCTTACTTCAACATCTTGCTTAGTTACCGTCACTAAGCAGTAATTAGGAGGTAATTGAGAGCACCTCTTAGGGATCTATTAGCTCCAGAATGTGGTCATGTAGAATAAGGTGAGTGCTTGATAATGAGTAATTAGCAGCCAGTATGCTAGTTCTTAGCATTAGCATTGTCAGTGTTTGTTGAGCTGATATCAGTGGATTTATTCCAGACAGTCTGAGGCTGCAGAGACGCTGCAGAGACGCTGCAGAGACGCTGCAGAGACGCTGCAGAGCGAGGAGGAGGCTGTGGCTTCTGACACACGATGCCTCGTTCACTGTCAGCACTGAGCAGACTCTGCTGTTGGAGTGTCATGAGTAAACTCCTCTGAGTCATGGACGACACATTCAATCTGTGCTTTGGTTTTTTTCTGCTCAGGGTCCAAATGGAAGGAGAGGCTCGCCCGGTCAGAAGGTAGGAGGGGAGAGATAGTCAGAGCATGATCAGAGCTGTGACAGACCGGTTTATATACTGAACTGTGTGTGTGTGTGTGTGTGTGTGTGTGTGTGTGTGTGTGTGTGTGTGTGTGTGTGTGTCCTGCAGGGTGCACCTGGAAAGCCAGGAGAAGCAGGCAGCCAAGGCAGCCCCGGAGCTTCAGGTCCACAGGTGAGTGATGGAGTCTGGACGCCGTCAGCAGAGAGATGACATCACATGGTCATTCATACCCTCACAAATCTTTCCTCCACGTCGTCTCTGCAGGGTCCCAGAGGAGTCCGAGGACCACCCGGACCCATAGGCCTGTCCGGCCTGCCTGGACCTCAGGTCAGTACTTCACCTCAATGTTACTCATCCTCCAGATCGAAACACAACTTCAGCTGAAGCATCGTTTCACGGGTCATACTTTTTTTCATTTATTTTATTTTTAGTATTTTCAATTTTATTTATTTATCTTTTTTTAATTCTTATCGGTGTGCATTAGTCTCTCAATGATTTTATAAACTACTTTTTCGTCAATAACTTTTCTGCACTTTGAACTGCAATTTAATTTGTCTGAAAGGTGTTGTACAAATAAAGTTTTGATTGATTGATTTACGATCATTGATTGGTGGAAAAGCAGCAGCTGCCATCGACAGTCTCACTGCTGTCACTCTGATTGTCGGACGCGGATTGCAGCGCAGGTTATCTCTCAGGAACTAGTGTGGTGAAATGGTTTTAAAACCAACGGTACACCGGGGCAAAAGTCAATATTTAGAGGAAACAGGAAATCACCGGGAGAGAGGAGGGAGAGTGACAGAGAGTCTGAAAAGAGTGTGATGGAACACGATGAAGCTAACAGATTAGCCTTTTGCTAAATCTGCTGATCAATGCCGACATGCGCAGACGTGTGAGCTGAGTAACATGTTGCTCTTGCTGCGAGTTAGCACAGAGTAGTGATGTCAATAAAGACGAGAGCGAGACCCAGTGGTGGTTCTAGACCAGTTTTACTGAGGGGGCCAAACTGGGGCCAGTTGTTCTGTCAGAGGGGAACATTAAACCAGGAGAAACATAGATGATCAATAATCAAAAAAGATGATCGCTTTAAAAAATATATAAATATTTTATGCCAAATAACAGCACACATCTTTAAATACCATGATTTATATTTGTTTCAGTAACAGAATTTAATACTAGATTGTTGAGTCAAATACAGTGTATGTGTTATGAGCCACAGGGGGGGCCAAGCTCAGTGTTACAGGTGGACTGGCCCCTGTTGGCCCCTGTTGGCCCCTGTTGGCCCCTGTTGGCCCAAAAGGGGGGTCAGGTTTTTATCACCTGCTCGCCCGTCTGCAGGGCCGCAGGTTTCGTGTTGGTTTCATTCAGCGGTTGTTATCTTCGACGCCTTAATCGCTGCGTGACATAAATCGTGAACTCTGACAGACGACGTCTGGATCTCATCTGGTTTTCTGCTCCAGTCAGCAGACTCTTCATCTCACGAAAACAATCCAAACATGCAGCTCAGATTGATGAAGCAGACAGAAACAGATCCTTGTTGTTGTTGGATGATTTTAGAACATCATTCGAGGTCGTGATCGTAGCTTCAGGTCACACAGAAGTGTGTTTTATAGATCCGCTCTGCCTGCAGATCATCTTTATTTATGATCGCTGTGTGGAGCTCGTTAAATTAATCTAACCACAGATAACTCCTCGGAGATCAATCTTCCCAAACACTAAGAGGGGGAAATAAAAATGTGTCGCCGGGCAGACTTATGGTTTCTCGTTGGGGCGGCTGGAACCGATCCCAGCTGTCGTTGGGCGAGAGGCGGGGTTACACCCTGGACTGATCACCTGTCAATCACAGGGCTAGCAGCAGAGGATGATGCTAGATGAAAGTGAAAACCTCAGAGTCAGGATAAATGTGTCTCTTTGTGTTTACGTCTCTGAAAGCTGAACAAACCTGATGTTTGTCTCTGAGTTCAGCTCCACATGAACAAACATCATCAATCCTCCTCCACTGACAGCAGCGAGAGGTTCCTCATGAAAACACTCCAAGATTCAATCACATGTGGATCATTTTCCACATCAGGAGAGAAATTTCACTCTGAATGTGCAAACATGAACTCCATGATTCAACGGTTTGCTTAAAGGCTTTATATGTGTGTTTTTTGATCCAGCAGATGTCGCCCTTGAGCACCAGCATGAAACCAAAACAACTGGCGCTGCATTGTTGTGTTAGCATGCTAATGCTAGCGATCTTTATTCTGCTGGTATCTTCACACTGCATGTAAATTTACCTGAAATGAGCGTGATCTAGAAACACAGTTAAGCAGTGAGTACAGTATGTTATTCTTCTTTTCTCTAGTCCCTCAATTAAACAACTTTTATACACGAGGGGAGGAGTCAGCCGGCCGTCCGGACGATGTAAACAAAGTGAAGATAGGACTCTGAAAACTCTGAAAACATCACAGACAGTGGGACTCGGGTGTTACACCCATTGTAGACAGTCATGACTCACAGAGTTATTTTCAGAGGAGATACTTGATTTATATTATATTTAAGTGTGAACAATCACAGATAAAGACTTTAAATAAGCGCGCCCACACACACACACACACACACACACACAGACACACACACAGACACACACACACACACACACACACACACACACACAGAGACACACACACACAGACACACACACACACACAC
>NC_089202.1:31026242-31051242 GCF_963930695.1 Labrus bergylta
CAGCTGAGAACTTCCAGGGCAAGGATAATATTTAGACAGAGACGTGATGACTCTGAGCCAAAATATGAGAAAAATGAAACAAAGAGCTGTGAGGAACATCTTGATAAGTTTGTTCTGTGTTCAGGGTGAAGACGGTCTGAAGGGGTCTAATGGATATCCAGGACGTAAAGGGAACCTAGGCCGAGGCGTGAGTGTTCACTTTTATTTGACCTCCATGTCACAGAGGTCGTGTTTCCTCTCTGACCTTTATCTCTGTTCTGGTTGATTTCAGGGGAACTCGGGGCGGCCGGGAGAATCAGGCATTCCTGGAGAACCGGGATACCCAGGACACCCGGTGAGTATCATCAGCACCAGCTGTGCCTGGACGCTCCTCAGAGTCCCTCTGCACCTTTAAGAAAAAGCTAAAGACCCAGCTCTTTATGAATACCTACTAACTTAATGATGATGGTCTCCATATTATTGATGATGATGATGGTAATGACGATGGTTTTTGTTTGATAACGATGACTTATAAGATGGTTTCTATACTGATTAGAGCTCTCAAGAACTGCCCTCAATGTTGTGCTTTGCCTCTGGTCACTTCCTGTCAGCACCTGTGTGTCCAATCAGACTCAAAGCTGATCGCTGTGACGCCATGGTTGCCGTCTTTCTGTTTCTATCTTTACGCTCAGTTTGATCATTTTCTGTGTTTTCATCCCACTGAGGTGACGTCGTTGAGTGCATGTGTGTGTGTGGGGGGGTGGCATTAGAAGGAGGGGTTGGGTGGAGATGAAGCCAAGAGGAAATGTTACTTTTCAAATCTTGATTTCCAGATTCACCAGCCGTGCTTTTAAAGTTCATGATGTTTTTTTGTTTTCTGTCTCTGTAGGGTCTCAGAGGTCCTCCTGGAAACATGGGCACCGTAAGAACCGCCTTAAAAAAACTCACCTTTACCCGCTCACATGAAGTAACCAATCAAACCGTTTGTATATATGACGTCTGTTTGTTTTCCCTCAGGAGTGTCAGCTGATCACCTACATCAGAGACAACTGTGGTGAGTGTCAGAGGAGCATTTTTGTTTCTCACGTTCAATAAAAACGCTCTGACGTCGTTTCAATGATCCGCCGCTCGACCTCTAACATGTATTTTTCTCTTCTCTGCAGCATGCTCTTTTGGTACGTATCTCCATTTGAACAGTCAGAGCAGCGAGGTGAGTACAAAACAAAAAACATCACAAAGTCAGAAAAAGCTCATTACAGCCTCTTCAGGTTTATGTGGCGGCCATTTTCCTTGATGTTGGAGGGTTGGCAGTAACAGTCGTAGTCCACTTGTAGGCGGGTATTTTGTCCCGTCCAAACGTGCTAAGTTCTCCAGAACATCTTTGCCCTCATAAAAAAAAACACAAACGCACCGTTACGGCTGTCATGAGCACGCCAAGTCAACAACAACAACAACAACAACAACAACACCTACAGGCGAGCGACCTCATCACAGCCGACGAAGCAGCTCGCTCAGAGACAACAACGATTCCCCGTTCCTCTGCAATGACCTTTTTCATTTTCAAACTTTTCCAACCGGGCCTCGTCCAAAAACTGCCAACGTTGGGGGGCGGGGTTTGTGTGGTGGGAGTGTTGTGTGAAGAAGCGGTGACCTCCGTCGTCCAATCAGGGGTCTCTGCTCGTCAACATATCGGGAGAGTAACTGTGTGTGTGTGAGCGTGTAAAAAGTCCAGTTAGCATCGTTAGCACCAGCGCTAGTTTGGTGACATGTCTGTTTGACGTGACGTCACACGGAGGAGAAACCGGCGCACAGCGTTCTCCCCGTCTACACAGAAACACCTGAAACTGAGTTTCTGAACATCTTCACCGTGGAAGGAGTTTTACTGAAGGACAGTTTCCTTTTTGGTAATTAAAAAATGATCCAACATCGGGCGCCTGAGACGTCTGTTTCTGTAGCCGCGGTCTGAACTGGTGAAGACATCGTTTGATTTGAAGAATCCTTCACTTCTGTGCTCTCTGTCTTCATCTCTTCTTTGTTGGTTTCCAGGTCGTTCCGAGTGTCCGGCCCTCCCCACAGAGCTCGTGTTCGGTCTGGACATGTCTGAGGACGTGACCCCGGCAGCCTTCGAGCGTCAGCGCACCGCCCTCCTCTCGCTGCTGGATGACATCTCCATCGCCGAGAGCAACTGTCCGACCGGCGCCCGCGTGGCCGTGGTCGGATACAGCGCCCACACCAAGTACCTGATCCGCTTCCATGACTACCGCCGCAAATCGCAGCTGATCGAGGCGGTGAAGAACATCGCCCTGGAGAGGACGGTCAACCGCCGCCAGCTGGGCGGCGTCATGCGCTTTGTGGGTCAGCACGTCTTCAAACGTGTCCGAGCAGGATTGATGATGAGGAAGGTGGCCGTCTTCTTCTCCGCAGGACCTACGCAGGACACCAACGACGTCGTGACCGCCATGATGGAGTACCGAGGCTTCAAAATTGTCCCAGCTGTCATCGCTCTGAGGAACGCTCCTGCGATCAGTCGGGCGATGGAGGTGGGTTCTCATTCTTCTTCATACAAACTGAACCGCGTTAGAGCTAAAGTTGTAAAGTCGAAGAGACAGAAGGAGTTGTTTCCTGTCTCGCGGTGTTCAGCCTGTGTCCACTAGAGGCTGGCTGCAGTGAATCCAAACACACCTCTCCAGGCCTAAACACAGAGAACAGATTATCATTCATTTTCTGCACTACAAACAGTCGGTGGTTGTTTATTCAGTGTGTGGGACGGTCGCTTCACCCGCCAAGAAGGAGGCTTTTCCGTTTGTCTCCACACTGTGTGACTTCACTCCCTCGGCTCTCCGTCTCCCTTCTGGTTTAAGATTACATCCTCCCACTACTGACAGGAATTTGTCTTGATTTTAGAGAAACTGGAAAATGAAGCGAAAGCTCTCAGCAGAGTCGGCTGAGCTGTGACTAACGCCTGTTTCTCCTCAGGTCGATGACTCCAGAAACGCCATCTTCACCGTGATGGGGAGGGACATGGCCGCTGACCTCAGGAAGGTCAAGAACTGTGCGATCTGTTACGGTAGGCTGTCATACTGTCAGGACTTCTACTTTAGCCGGATGTTCTGAATGTTGGGATGAGAAAGTCGTATCGTTTTTGGATGTATTGACTCAAATTAATACAACAAAATGAAGAAACTAAATGTACGGATATTTATGTCATTTTTAACACATGCTAGTTTGTACAAAAATAAAAATTCTGGTTTTGTTTTTTAAGATTTATTTTTGGGGCTTTTAATGTAGAGATAGGACAGTTGACAGTCTGAAATCAGGGAGAGAGAGAGAGAGTGGAATGACATGCAGGAAAGGAGCCTCAGGCCAGACTCGAACCTGGGCCGCCCGCGTTGAGGACCATAGCCTCCATACATGGGGCGCGCGCACTAACCACTGCAGCGCCCCAACAACAATTCTGGTTTTAAATGTTCTTTCCTTTAACCAAACACACGAGTTTAGGACAGTTCAACAGTTTGTTTATGTGCTGCAACGTCAGCAACTATCGTCCGAATGCTAAGCTAACTACTAAGCTACCTACATCTTATACATAACAGTATATTGGAGCTAAGAGTTAGCATGTTTGAGGCTAACTACATCAGTCTGTGTGGTGAAACCTTCTGTGTTGAATGTCAGTTCAGAACACGTTCCTGTTGTTTCCTCAGACCCGTGCAAGCGTTCAAGCGAGTGCTCCTTCATCCAGGAGGAGGTGCAGCCTCTGGAGGCCAACATGGACCTGGTGCTGGTGCTGGACGGCTCCCGGGAGGTGCAGGCTGACGAGTACAGCGGCGCCCAGCAGCTGCTGGCGTCTGTGGTGGAGCAGCTGGCCGTGAGCCCTGAGCCCAGCAGGGCCGGGAGCCAGGCCCGGGTGGCGTTAGTCCAGGTGGGGAGCACCCGGGCTATGATGCAGGAGTTTGGCCTGCAGACCTACCAGAACCAGCAGCTGATGAGGACACACCTGATACAGCGGTTGCAGCAGCAGGGCGGCTCCTCGGCGCTCGGACTCACGCTGGAGTTTGCCCTGAGGGAGGTGCTCCTGAAGGCCACGCACGCCCGGAGGAAGAAGGTGCTGCTGACCGTGTTGGGCACCAAGACGGCCAACGAGGACAGGGTCTTGCTGCAGTACATCTCCCAGAAGGCCAAGTGTGAGGGGGTGGCGCTGTTCGTGGTGACGGTGGGCGAGCGCTACAGCCGGACGCAGGTGGAGCAGCTGTGCGCTCTGCCCGTGCATCAGCACCTGATCCACGTCAGCAGAATGAACGCCGAGGAGCAGGGCTACACCCAACGCTTCCTCAGGGTCTTCATCTCCACCCTCAACAGTAAGAACCACACACACACACACACACACACACACACACACACACACACACACGCACTTGTCCTCATGAATGTGTGTGCTGTGTTCTTGTTTCAGAGGGAATCAACGCGTATCCTCCTCCCACTCTGAAACGAACGTGTGACCAGCTGAGAGAACAAGATGGAGGACAGAATTTTAACGGGTAAATCACACAGCCTGCAGAATGACGTGGTACCACGAAAACACTCTTATAGTTTGTGCAGAGGCGCTGATTGTCAACAGGCAAGGCAGGCAACTGCTTGGGGCCCCAGGAGAGTAATGGGCCCTTCGGGGCTGACTAACTTTAAAGGTGACATATCCTCCTCCTCTTCTTCAGTGTGAATAAGTCTCAGAGATCCTCAAAACATGTGTGTGAAGTTTCTTGTTCTAAATCCACTCTGATCCTGTATTTGATCATGTCTATAAACCCCTCTATTTCAGCCCTGCTCAGAACAGGCTGTTTCTGTGTCTGTACCTTTAAATATGTAAATGAGCTGTGTCTGACCACGCCCCCTCTCTGGAAGGGCTTGGGTGTACTCGGGCTTTCTCGCTCCATGTCCTATTGTTTACGGTGAGAAGGCAGACTCAGAGGGCAGAACAAACACCTAGCTGTGGGAGTGTCACCCACCTGGGGGAGGGGCTACTGCCCTTTGTGATGTCATGAAGGGAAAATCTCCAAACGGCCTGTTTGAGCACACATTTTCTGAAAAGTGGAGCAGGCAGAAGACGGAGAGGATGGACTTTTCTCATCATTGGGGGGTTTGGAGACAGACTAGAAACACATATTAGAGAAACATGGGGAAGTGGATTTTGCATCATGTGACCTTTAATCCACAACAGCGGCTCAAAATGTGCAACATTTGAAATGACAGTAGGAAACCTCCTTAAGGGGTCCCCAAATGATGAATCACTTCTGCTGACAAAGTTTCTTCTTTCATTTCCAGTCAGGCGGGGTTCACAGAGATTGAGGACGTGAGGGAGGAGGAGGAGGAGAGGTTTCAAGAGCACACAGGAGGAAGCACTCAGCAGACCGGCCAGCTGGACATCATCGAGACCCTGACCCGAGGCGACGGACAGACAGTAGTGTCTGGAGCTAATGTCAACGGTAGACCACACACACACTCACACACTCACACGGACGTTATCTCGATCAGGTCAACTCATAAAACTCAAACGTTCAGCATTAAAACAAACACGTAAAGCACAAATCAATGCTGCTCAGAAATCTCCTCCAAATACTGCAGGCTGCAACATCTCTTGCCCCGCTTCTGCCCCCTAGAGGCTGGAGTGTTTATTACATCACACAGACTGAGGAACATTCAAACCAGAAAATATGAAGTTTCTCATCAGTGAACGTGGAACCTGTTAGATAGATAATCTTTAATTTACAGTTTTGTCCGTTTCTGACTCTTATTAAGACTCGATGCTGAAATATATCGAAGGAGACCGTAACAGGAAGAAGAACGAGATGTTTTTTTTTTTATCTAGATCTACGACTTTCCTCAGAGCCTGTCCTTAAACATATTGAAATAACAGTTTGTGTCCATTAGGAAGGACAGAGGCTGAAGAAATATGAAGTTTCAGGTGAAACTAAGGAACTAAACTAAAGAACCCCTAATGTACGGACGAACATTAATACCTTTTATTTTGTTGTTTTTTATTGGAAAAAAGTCAATGTCAGTTATTTTCTCGAGATCTGGACTCACTAACTCAATATGTTTGGATAGCAATGATGGTTTTCCCGTGATGAAGATGAGACAATGTCTACAATTGACTAATTTTCGTAGGAAAACGAGCGCCGTTATACATCAGAGTTGAGTTCTCAAGAAAACAACCCAAATGGACTCGTAATCACGTAGCGGTAAGGTCCAGACTGATGTGGGTTTTTTGTTTCAATCCAATATCGATATAACGGCCGATATTTATTCAACTTGAAAGTATCTGCGTATGTAAGTTTGTTGTAATCCATATAGCGCCCTCTGCTGGTGACAAGAGAACTGTTAGTGTAAAACAATGAAACTCAAATTAAATGCTATTTGATTGGTGAATAAATCGAGTAATATCAGCGCATATCTGAAATAAAATGAGACGATACAGATAGTTACTGGATATGCTAAAATCGGCCGATATTATCGGCTGGCTGATAAATCGGTCGAGCTCTAGTATAGTAGCATTTCCTCTTATGGCGTCCGTTTAAATAGCCAACTCCCCGTGCTCACAAGAAAGTATCACATGAGTTCTAGATAGTCTCCGGTGGAGTTTGACGTGGGCCACAAAATACATTTCTTGTGAGATTGCAAAACTTGGGCACTCTTAACCTGCTCAAAAGCATGCAAACAGAAAACGCTCTTTTCAGTCCAGGTTTGTTTCTGTTGTTTTAATCTTTCAGTGCATGTCCCTTTAGGGGCTCCGTATGTTTAAGTAAAGCTTCTTCTCTGAGTGACACCCTGAGTGCACGCTTCATATTTCAGTCTGTTGATTGCATCTCTTTAGTATTTCATTTGCCTCCTTTGTTTTGTTTGAATAACTCTGTTCGTTGTTTTAACCTGAACCCAGTTTGTGTGGAATGATTCTAACGTCTCAGACTGCATGTTGTTCTCCGGCAGCAGCGGCTCTTCACATTCACAGATCGATCGTACAGTAAGATACTCAGATCATATTAAAGGGGACATATCATGATAAATCCTCTTCTTCAGTGTTTTTGAACATATATTTGGGTAACCTGAGAGTCTACAGACCCACAACATGTGAAATAAACCCATCCAGTCCTTTGTTTGTGGTCTGCATAAGTCCTACAACACAGAGAAGCTCTGTTTCAAATGTGCTCTCCTTGTGATGTCACAGTGGGATTCCCTGGTATCTCCACCCATGGACTCCACTCTTAGCCTAGAGCAAAACTTTAACGCAGGTCGGCCATTTTTATTCTCTCTACAGAGGACTGATGTCTACGGGGAAAACTCAGGGGTGGCCGTGTTTCTGGTTCGATTCCCATTAAAAAAATGTGCAGAGCCGCCGCCCCCGGAGGTGTGTTAGCTGTGACAGTGTGTAGTAAACGTGTGTGTGTTCTGCTTTCAGCCCAATGTCTGCTGCGGGCTGATACTGGTATCCAGTGTGAAGACTATGTCCAAGTGTGGTTCTTTGACAAAGACATCGGTGCATGCTCGCCATTCTGGTTCGGCGGTTGCGGCGGCAACGCCAACCGCTTTAAAACGGAAAATGAATGTTTCCTGACGTGTGGCATCCATAGTAAGTCCTGAATGTGCACCAGACCACGACATGAGAGCGGCTGTGTGTGGACTGCTAACTGTGTTCGTCGTGTTCCCGTGGGTGTGTAAGACGCTGCACTCTGTTGTGATGTCGTCATGGTAACTCGCTCTGTCCTCTCTCACAGATCCAGACTTCCTGCCCAAACCAGAGCTGGTCAACTTCGCCTCCAAAGGTAAAGAAAAAAAAACACTAATCACATTCATACACATTTGAACGCCACAGACAAAGCAGCGGGCGATGCTCGGGGGACAAGCGTCTCGCCAAAGGACACGTCGGACATCGGCTACGACTCTAATCTCTCTCTCTCTCTCTCTCTCTCTCTCTCTCTCTCTCTCTCTCTCTCTCTCTCTCTCTCTCTCTACCCAGACGCCTGTTTCCAGCCTCAGAACCAGGGCGACTGTCAGAACTACACCATGGTGTGGTTCTTTGACACCGAGCAGAACGAGTGCTCGCGCTTCTGGTACGGAGGCTGCGGCGGCAACGGGAACCGCTTCAAGACTCAGGAGGCGTGCGAGAGCCTGTGTCTGCTGAAGAGCCGGTGAAGAGGAGGGGCGAGCGAGCAGGAGCGAGGAGGAGGAGAAAAACACCGCTGTACACCCGACACACCACAACAGAGCCTTAGAATAAAACACATGCATGTTCAAGAACCAAACTTTATCGACAGCTCAGTGATGACGGACGCCTTCAGGGAAAACGTTTGACTCTCTTCACCAAACACGTAAACAGAAACATGTTGAACTCTGACGCTGTCACAATTCTTTACTCCACATCGGGTGCTACTTTCATGAAGTGTGGGGGGGGGGGGGGGGGGGGGGGGGGGTTGTTTATGAATGTTTTTATTTAGACTCGACATGAATGTTTGAAGGAATGGCATTAAAGTGTGTTTCTGTAAAACAACTTGTTTTTACATAACTGAAGAGAAAAGATCGATCGGACTTGTTATGAGTGTCGGTGCAGCGAGCTAAATGTACTTGTTATGTAAGACATCGCATCTCGTTTGAAGACACTTGAAGCTCCCGTCTTCTCCTCAAGTCGTCAGTCTGTCAAACCTAGTAGAAAAACCTCCTCGTTTATCTGATCTCATTTCACTGTCTGTCTCTTTAAGGCCCGCCTCCCCTTGCACATATCAATTGGGGGGGGGAGGCTCCAACCAACGTTCAGCAGGGCAATGAAAATGAGTGCTGACAAATGTGGGCCCCCCTTAGGGAGGTTTCCTACTGTCATTGCAAAATTTTGCACATTATGGGTCGCTTCTTTGGTTAAAATTTTGTCAGACCCCTGGGACCCCCCTCCCCCTCCCCCCCCCCCACTGGTCTGGGGATTTTTCTTACTGAAAATAAAACTTCTGCAATCTGTCTACATTGCACAAAAACATTGGTAACATCTTAGATTTGGATTCCTTCCTCTCCCGTGCATCTGTCTCATGAAACGGACATTTTCAACAACCATAGCTGTAGCGTCCAGAGAGAGAACTCTCAACTCTAGAAATGAACACAAATGGTTCACAGACTTTCTCACATCAGGTCGGTGGGAGCTGCGTTTAAAGATGATTCTTCTTCGACTCTTTGGAGGTCACTTAAAGATCTAACCGCCTCGAGATATCAGAGAGGAACGCTGTACACCCTGGTCTTTAGGTGGAGCTCCAGGACTGCAGCTGTTCAGTCTAAAGGCGTCCTCTCATCTGTTTAAAGTGAAGAACTGAACTGTGAAGTGAAGACCTTTAACTGTTTAAATGATCAAACTGACCCTGGAGCTGCAGCAGGTTAGTGTTTAGTCTGTTCAGTGTCTGATTAATCCCACAAACATAAACCCACAAGGACGAGGCTGCAGCACGACTCCAGCATCACTTTGAGCCTTAAAAGGTCACAGCTGTGTCTCTGTGTGAGTTTTCATGCTGTGTCCCCATCCATGCATCCGTCTGTCTTCAAGTCATAAAAAATCAACATATGCTTTATTAAACCGACTAATGGTGCTTCATGTAAAAAAAAAACAATAATAAAGAATTTCAGAAAAGCTGCGACTTCCTGCTGCAGTTTGTTTGTTACATGATGTTTTATGATGTGTGGGATTCAAACAGCTGCTTCTGTGTTTATAAATCTAAAAGATGTAAAAGGAGCGGAGAGGTTTCCACATGAATGAAGGTCGAGGAAGACGATAAGCCCGCACACATGCTCACAACCACAGGTTCTTCTTCAGGTGATCATTTTTTAACAGAGGAGGGCGTCGACACAGAAACACAGAAACACAGAAACACAGAAACACAGAAACACAGAAACACCTTCAGCAGAGTTTCTGTCATCAGCATCTTCAACCAGGAAGGAGTTTTACTAGAAGTGGGTTTTCAGTGACCTTAAACGCAGTCTGTGTACGAAAGCTGGACGAGGCCTCAGTAAATACAGTTTATCTGTGTTGTCTGTACAAAGTAAATTTTCTAGAACATTCCTGTTTAAAAAAACTCCCTTTTGCACTTTTTAAGACGAGAGAAAATATGGAGTCAGGCTGTGCAACATGTCGCATTGAAGGCAGCGAGCAGCGTTGAGCTGCTAGTCTAACAACAATGATTTTAAACGTATTTTAAATATGTAAAATAAATCATTTTTTTGGTCCAATGAATCAGTGGTGTTTCAGAAACATCTAAATGACTTCAGGGACGATTTTCACCGATTGCGTCAGAGAGTCTGATTCACTATGAATGGATTGCAGACGCTAATATCTCTGTAAATCGTTCATCATGTTCTCCGTCTGAAGGTTGAGGCCTCTGACTCCTAATGAGCAACATGTCAGCGTCCATCAGGTTGGTATTTGGCTTCACTTTTGTATACTCAGAGCAGGCAGAGACGTGTCGTCCATCTTCTTATTCTGTTAAACAGTATCTTGTGTTATTAGGAAAGGGACAGGTATTATAAGTTTTCTTCTTCCTGCTCCTGTTTGCTCATGAACAGTGTTTCAGTGTTATGAGAAAATGTTTTTAGTTGTGTATTATTGTGTTGAAACCAAACACTGAAATGAGCAAATAAATCAAATATGAAATGAAATGCACAGTCAATGTTACAAACCGTATCGTAAACTTCACACTTTGGAGAAAACGTCCTCCGAGCTGCACGTACAGAGAGCACATGGTGACGTGGAGCTCTTGCCTATCTTTGTCTTTTGATGTTGACTCACCTCCCAGAACGTTTTCACTGATGGATCAGTCACACATCAGAGCACAGGGGAGTTTGTGCTGCAGGTTTTTATTGGACAGATGGACACACATGGAATCACAGGTCACATGGTTCATCTGCAGAAACTCAACAGATCATAACTTTATATTAATCAGATTTAAGTAACGTATGTACAGAGAGAAAGAGGGACTCAGCTGATAACAAACACAAACGAAGGGGACGGGTGAAATGATGTCACAGGATTTAAATCGTCTCGTTTGGAGTCTCAGACGCTCAAAGTTCAAATACATGATGAGTGAATATCCATCCAGTATCTGGGGGGGGGGGGGGACTCAGAGGTCATTATGTGAGAGGCGAGGTTACACCCTGGACTGAACTGTTCACCTGTCAATCACAGGGCTGACATGTAGATACAGACCCTTGAACCACCGTGCCGACTAAGACGAGGACTGAAAATGTATTTTTTATTTTTAATTAAAGTATGTTGGAGAACTACGAGTTAATCCATCATGAAACTTTTCAAAGACTAAATATTTCTTATAACTAAAGTTCCAGCTCTGACTACGATGATTAAGAATATTGACAAAGTGTGAAAAGTCTGTTTTACCTCATCAGATGTGTCTCTCAAGACGTCGACTAAAGAGTAAAAACTCCTCAGATATAAGACAGAAATATGCTGAGGCATTCACTCCTTCAATAAGTCATCATGAGTCATGAAGAGAGACCGTCCATCTGTTTGAAGACTCACTGTGATGACAGAGAACAGTGAACTCTCTCTCCCCTCTCTCTCTCTCTCTCATAACTCTCTCTCGCTCTCTCATAACTCTCTCTCTCTCTCTCTCTCATAACTCTCTCTGTCCCTCTCTCTCTCCCTCTCTCATAACTCTCTCGCTCTCTCATAACTCTCTCTCTCTCTCTCTCTCGCTCTCTCATAACTCTCTCTATCCCCCTCTCTCTCCCCCCCTCTCTCTCCCTCATAACTATCCCCCTCTCTCCCTCCCCCTCTCTCTCTCTCTCTCTCTCAGTAGAGTTCACTGACACTCACAGATTTGTGAACACCAATCAGATTTCAGATGTTCAACAAAACGCTTTGTGAACTTTCACATCTTTGAAGCGCAGAATGAAGTTTATCAAATGTTTAAAAATACAGACGTTCTCTCTAAGTGCACAAACAGAGCAATGTGAGGCGGGGGGGCTGAAGAGAGCGCCATGTGACCATCCAGCAGGAGGACGACGTCTTCTACCGTTAAAACTGAAAAGTGACATCTCTTCTGAATAAACAGATCAATGTGTCCCGCCTCTCACAGATTGACCTTCATGACTTCCTGTGTCAGAGCGGGTGAGAGAGAGCGCTCTTCATCAAGTCCAAAGACATGAAAAAGTTTGTGCGTCCGATGCCGCTCGCCGCTCACTTCCACACCTTGACGATGCCGTCTCTGGACGAGGTGACGATGAAGCCCTGCGTCGTCTGGAAGGTGGCGATGTCCGTGATGATGTCGTGGTGTCCCACAGGGAGCGATTCTGGGCCGCGGCGGGGCGAGTCCTCCACCACGCCGCTCTTCTGTTTGCTGTGAATCTCCTGCAGAGACATCGACCCCGTGTTTGACCTCACACACACACACACACGATCGCAGAGAGGCATGATGGGAAATAAAAGCCGTTTTTGTGTGCTCACCTGCACGACCTCCGTCCCCTCGATGATCTTCCGGCTGTACAGGACAGACGGGCAGTGCAGCGAGTCGTTGGCGCCGCCCGCCACGATGTACGACCGCTCGGGATACGCCAAATCCCAGAACCTGAAAAACAAACTTTAACCATCAGAACTTCTGATTTTATTTCTATTTTATTTGTAAATTTTATTTTATAAAAAAAAAAAACACAATAAAGTTAAGAAAAACAAACAAACATAAAATCTCAAATTTTGAATGAAAAGGAGCAGAAAGAAGATTAATCTTATAATATCTGCCCCTCTTTTACAAAACATTAATTAAAACATAACAGAACAATTTAAATTAAATTAAATTGGCTGCAGGCAAACACAGCCACTCACTGACAAAACAGTATCTCACTGACATATTTCCTCATATTTATTCAACAAACTGGCTTTAATTTTTCTTTTAAATATCATGTTTGATTTTGAGTCTTTAGTTTCTCTGTTGAGATTCCTTTCACAGTAAAACATCGTTCCCTCAGTTTGGTTCTGAATCTCGGTTTATTAAAGATCTCTGTTCCTTTTAAATTGTAACGGCTTTCCTCATCATGATCCTGTGAGAACACAAACAGCCTCCTCAGACACTGAGATTGCTCCCCCTCCTGTCTGAAAGAGGGAGTCTCCTGCTGTGACCTGGACGTGTGAACAGCCAGATCAGGAGGATTCCAGGATTAGCTCACATGTGTTTTTCTTTGAGTCTTTCAGGAGAATTTCTCCAGAATTTCTCTGTGCTGCACATGTGTTTGTGGTCAGAGTCTGAAGCTGGCACTTCCTGTATTCTTTTTGTTGTTAATGGTTTGAGTGATGATAAAGAGGGAGCAGCTGTAAAGTGTTTCTTTGTCTGCGTGTCACATGCACATTCTGATTTAAAGAAACAGGATGTCTGAGACACGCTCATGACTAAAAACATTCCAGATTTTTTATTTAACCTTTATTTATCCAGGAAAGTCCCATTGAGATTAAAAACCTCTTTTTCAAGGGAGTCCTGGCCAAGAGGCAGCAAAGGTTACACAGTCACACTCACAACATACAGACAGCAATTCAAATTATAAAAGAACAGTTACAAGTAAAGGAGGTCGTCTCAAGTGCTCTCAGCCTGGATTTAAAAGCATTCAAAGAAAATTTAAGATTTAAGAGTTAAGATCAGTTAGTTCACATGTTAGCGCCACCTACAGCTCAAACAAACTGACACTAGAAGAGAGAGAAGGTTTATTAAGATCAGTTAGTTCACATGTTAGCGCCACCTACAGCTCAAACACACTGACACTAGAAGAGAGAGAAGGTTTATTAAGATCAGTTAGTTCACATGTTAGCGCCACCTACAGCTCAAACACACTGACACTAGAAGAGAGAGAAGGTTTATTAAGATCAGTTAGTTCACATGTTAGCGCCACCTACAGTTCAAACAAACTGACACTAGAAGAGAGAGAAGGTTTATTAAGATCAGTTAGTTCACATGTTAGCGCCACCTACAGCTCAAACAAACTGACACTAGAAGAGAGAGAAGGTTTATTAAGATCAGTTAGTTCACATGTTAGCGCCACCTACAGCTCAAACACACTGACACTAGAAGAGAGAGAAGGTTTATTAAGATCAGTTAGTTCACATGTTAGCGCCACCTACAGCTCAAACACACTGACACTAGAAGAGAGAGAAGGTTTATTAAGATCAGTTAGTTCACATGTTAGCGCCACCTACAGCTCAAACACACTGACACTAGAAGAGAGAGAAGGTTTATTAAGATCAGTTAGTTCACATGTTAGCGCCACCTACAGCTCAAACACACTGACACTAGAAGAGAGAGAAGGTTTATTAAGATCAGTTAGTTCACATGTTAGCGCCACCTACAGCTCAAACAAACTGACACTAGAAGAGAGAGAAGGTTTATTAAGATCAGTTAGTTCACATGTTAGCGCCACCTACAGTTCAAACAAACTGACACTAGAAGAGAGAGAAGGTTTATTAAGATCAGTTAGTTCTCATGTTAGCGCCACCTACAGTTCAAACACACTGACACTAGAAGAGAGAGAAGGTTTATTAAGATCAGTTAGTTCACATGTTAGCGCCACCTACAGCTCAAACACACTGACACTAGAAGAGAGAGAAGGTTTATTAAGATCAGTTAGTTCTCATGTTAGCGCCACCTACAGCTCAAACACACTGACACTAGAAGAGAGAGAAGGTTTATTAAGATCAGTTAGTTCACATGTTAGCGCCACCTACAGTTCAAACAAACTGACACTAGAAGAGAGAGAAGGTTTATTAAGATCAGTTAGTTCTCATGTTAGCGCCACCTACAGTTCAAACACACTGACACTAGAAGAGAGAGAAGGTTTATTAAGATCAGTTAGTTCACATGTTAGCGCCACCTACAGTTCAAACACACTGACACTAGAAGAGAGAGAAGGTTTATTAAGATCAGTTAGTTCACATGTTAGCGCCACCTACAGCTCAAACAAACTGACACTAGAAGAGAGAGAAGGTTTATTAAGATCAGTTAGTTCACATGTTAGCGCCACCTACAGCTCAAACACACTGACACTAGAAGAGAGAGAAGGTTTATTAAAGTAAAGATTCTGAAATCTTCTCATCAGAGGTGAGATCATAAAATCTGATTTTAATGAAGATATGCTGCAGATTGTGTAGTGTTGGTTGTGTAGTGTTGTGTATATGTTGTGTAGTTATTGTGTATATGTTGTGTAGTGTTTGTTGTGTAGTGTTGTCTGGTGTTGTGTATTTGTTGTGTAGTGGTTATTGTGTATATGTTGTGTAGTGTTGTGTGTTTGTTGTGTAGTGTTGTGTGTTTGTTGTGCAGTGTATGTTGTGTAGTGGTTATTGTGTATATGTTGTGTAGTGTTAGTTGTGTATATGTTGTGCAGTGTTTGTTGTGTAGTGGTTGTTGTGTAGAGGTTATTGTGTATATGTTGTGCAGTGTTTGTTGTGTAGTGGTTGTTGTGTAGATGTTGTGTAGTGATTATTGTGTATATGTTGTGCAGTGTTTGTTGTGTAGTGGTTGTTGTGTAGATGTTGTGTAGTGATTATTGTGTATATGTTGTGCAGTGTTTGTTGTGTAGTGGTTGTTGTGTAGATGTTGTGTAGTGGTTATTGTGTATATGTTGTGCAGTGTTTGTTGTGTAGATGTTGTGTAGTGGTTATTGTGTATATGTTGTGTGGTGTTGTGTGTTTGTTGTGTAGTGGTTATTGTGTATATGTTGTGTGGTGTTGTGTGTTTGTTGTGTAGTGGTTATTGTGTATATGTTGTGTAGTTATTGTGTATATGTTGTGTGTTTGTTGTGTAGTGGTTATTGTGTATATGTTGTGTGGTGTTGTGTGTTTGTTGTGTAGTGGTTATTGTGTATATGTTGTGTAGTTATTGTGTATATGTTGTGTGTTTGTTGTGTAGTGGTTATTGTGTATATGTTGTGTTGTGTGTTTGTTGTGTAGTGGTTATTGTGTATATGTTGTGTAGTGTTTGTTGTGTAGTGTTGGTTGTGTAGTGTTGTGTATATGTTGTGTAGTTATTGTGTATATGTTGTGTAGTGTTTGTTGTGTAGTGTTGTCTGGTGTTGTGTATTTGTTGTGTAGTGGTTATTGTGTATATGTTGTGTAGTGTTGTGTGTTTGTTGTGTAGTGTTGTGTGTTTGTTGTGCAGTGTATGTTGTGTAGTGGTTATTGTGTATATGTTGTGTAGTGTTAGTTGTGTATATGTTGTGCAGTGTTTGTTGTGTAGTGGTTGTTGTGTAGAGGTTATTGTGTATATGTTGTGCAGTGTTTGTTGTGTAGTGGTTGTTGTGTAGATGTTGTGTAGTGATTATTGTGTATATGTTGTGCAGTGTTTGTTGTGTAGTGGTTGTTGTGTAGATGTTGTGTAGTGGTTATTGTGTATATGTTGTGCAGTGTTTGTTGTGTAGATGTTGTGTAGTGGTTATTGTGTATATGTTGTGTGGTGTTGTGTGTTTGTTGTGTAGTGGTTATTGTGTATATGTTGTGTGGTGTTGTGTGTTTGTTGTGTAGTGGTTATTGTGTATATGTTGTGTAGTTATTGTGTAAATGTTGTGTGTTTGTTGTGTAGTGGTTATTGTGTATATGTTGTGTGGTGTTGTGTGTTTGTTGTGTAGTGGTTATTGTGTATATGTTGTGTAGTTATTGTGTATATGTTGTGTGTTTGTTGTGTAGTGGTTATTGTGTATATGTTGTGTGGTGTTGTGTGTTTGTTGTGTAGTGGTTATTGTGTATATGTTGTGTAGTTATTGTGTATATGTTGTGTGTTTGTTGTGTAGTGGTTATTGTGTATATGTTGTGTTGTGTGTTTGTTGTGTAGTGGTTATTGTGTATATGTTGTGTAGTTATTGTGTATATGTTGTGTGTTTGTTGTGTAGTGGTTATTGTGTATATGTTGTGTGGTGTTGTGTGTTTGTTGTGTAGTGGTTATTGTGTATATGTTGTGTAGTTATTGTGTATATGTTGTGTGTTTGTTGTGTAGTGGTTATTGTGTATATGTTGTGTAGTTATTGTGTATATGTTGTGTGTTTGTTGTGTAGTGGTTATTGTGTATATGTTGTGTTGTGTGTTTTTTGTGTAGTGGTTATTGTGTATATGTTGTGTAGTTATTGTGTATATGTTGTGTGTTTGTTGTGTAGTGGTTATTGTGTATATGTTGTGTGGTGTTGTGTGTTTGTTGTGTAGTGGTTATTGTGTATATGTTGTGTGTCTGTGGGTCAGACCTGATCCTCATGTCGGACCCTGCAGTGAGCAGCAGAGGGTTCCCGTCAGCAGGACTGCAGTAGATCCCGTGAACACTGTGAGGAGACGGCTGCAACACAAAGAACAGGTCACGTTGCATCATGGGTAATGTAGGCACTAAAAAGAAACACACACACAAACAAACACACATTTACCTGCATCTCAGAGAGGGGAGGAGCAGAACTCGCCCACAGAGTGAATTTACGATCCCCCGTCTCCATGTCCCACATCGACACCTCGTTATTCCCCTGGACAGCTACACACACACACACACACACACACACACACACACACACACACACACACACACACACACACACACACACACACATTAAACAACATTTAAAACATGAATTAAAAGACAACATGAAGTTGTTTCTGTTTGAATCGTCTCACCGGCGATCACAGACGATTGGTAGAGCGGATGCATCAGCAGCCGTCTGATTCGTGCTCGGGCCGGGTGGGAGTGGTTTGAGATGGGGAGCTGGAACCGCATGTCCCAGCATGCCATGGTGCCACTGCTGGTTCCTGCAGACGAGGAAGAACGGAGAGAGAGGATTCATTAAAGGTTCACTACGGGAGCTGAGAGGGACAATCCTGGACCCTCATGATGACATCACACACCCAGGCAGAGCCAGCACTGGTGCACGTCGACGGTGAAGGACGTGATGAGTCCCAGGCGGAGGTCGTGGTGGAGCGTCCAGGCGTTGGTGTTGGAGCGAAGGTCCCAGCCGACCAGCGAGCCGTTCACGGTGGCATACGCCAACACGGGCTGAGCGCCCGAGTTAAAATGGTGGATGTCGACCGCGCAGCCATCCTGATGAAGGTCCAGAGACCTGAGAGAGGAGAGACAATGAGAGACGCCCTCCTTCAGGAAACACCTGTTACCTGTACATGATGTTTCTGTCACCTCGTCTGGGACGGCTGCACTTTGGGCGACTTCGGGGGTTTATTGGCCTCGACCGCCAGCAGCTGGATGGATCCGTTATCTGACGCCACCGCCAGATAGTGAGAGCCCTGACAGAAGGTCAACGTCTTCACGTGGCCGCCGATACGAGAGTAAGTCAGCACGGACCTGCAGGAGGACGGGGGGGGGGGGGGGGGGGAGGGGTCTGTTAGACAGTCTGTGTGACAGTCTGTGTGAGTGTGACTGAACACATGATGGTCTCTGTGTGTCACACCCACCTGGTGGTCGTGGTCTTTCCCTCCATCTTCTGACTGTCCCACACTTTGACCGTGCCGTCGTTGGACGCCGTGGCGAAGATGGAGTGTTCGTCTGACACTCTGATGCGGTTCACGGCGGCTTTGTGCTCGTGGAGGTGAGCGACCAGCAGACCTTTGGGATGCCAACCTGAAACACACGATCACAGAGCGGCAAGCGTCCATGAGACGGTTTCTGTGTGTGTGTGGGTGTGAGTGTGTGCGTGTGCGTGTGTGTGTATATGTATGTGTGTGTGTGTGTGTGTAGGTATGTGTGTGTGTGTGTGTGTGTGTGTGTGTGTGTGTGTGTGCGTGTATATGTATGTGTGTGTGTGTGTGTAGGTATGTGTGTGTGTGTGTGTGTGTGTGTGTGTGTGTGTATATGTATGTGTGTGTGTGTGTGTGTGTGTGTGTGTGTGTGTGTGTGTGTGTGTGTGTGTGTGTGAGTATGTAGATGTGTGTGTGTAGGTGTGTGTGTGTGTAGGTGTGTGTGTGTGTGTGTGTGTGTGTGTGTGTGTGTGTGTGTGTGTGTGTGTGTGTGTGTGTGTGTGTGTGTGTGTGTGTGTGAGTATGTAGGTGTGTGTGTGTGTGTCTGTGTCTGTGTGTGTGTGTGTGTGTGTGTAGGTGTGTGTGTGTGTGTGTGTTACCTGGAGGGGGGGGTCTGCTCTCCCACTCGGCGCTCTCTAACATCTGTTTGGCCATGCGCTCGGCGCTGCACTGCTCTCTCTTCTGCTGCACCAGCTGCTGAAGCTCCGTCTTGCAGGTGTTGATGCGGCGCTGGTAGGCGGGGCCACTCGCCACCGACTGCAGCACGGGCAACGTCGGGGCCACGGCGCTCTTCCTGATCTGACTCGCAGGCCCGTCAACAGCCTGCAAACACAACAGCACCTCGTTTTACAAGCTGCTTAATAATCAGGTGTTTAAGATTCAAGTAAAATCATTTTCAGAGCGAATCATCTCGACGGTTTGATGGAAGAAGAGTCCGATCGGCCCTAACTCCGCCCACAAGCTGAAACACTGTAACCTCGCAGACGTTTAATGGTGTCAGGTGAGAGGTATGATTTGTCTTCTTTCTAGCCTATAAGAAGTGAGGGGGCTGTGTGTGGTGAAGGGCCCCCTCTCCATCCCCCCACTGGCCTGTACTCACACTGCTCCAGGACTAACCGGGCCTAAGCATGGTTACCTCTTAAACATAACGTTGTAACACAACACATGCATGGCTTTATGAGATCATGAAGAGTGTTATCAACGAGAGTCTTAATGACACAAAGGCTTTAAAAAAGGGCGCTGGTGGAGCAGTGGTTAGTGCGCGCGCCCCATATATGGAGGCTGTAGTCTTCCAAGCAGGCGGCCCAGGTTCAAATCCAGCCTGTGGCTCCTTTCCCACATGTCATTCCCCTCTCTCTCTCTCTCTCCCTGATTTCCGACACTGTCCACTGTCCTGTCTCTCCATCATTAAAGGCACAAAAAGCCCAAAAAGTAAATCATTAAAAAAGGGACGCCCACTTTAGGGGTGAAGCGTGCTTAGGCACGGTACAGATTGCCAGTGTGATCGCGCCCTTAGGGTCTCCTGAACCCAGATGGTGCCATGTCTGCGGCATACGTTAAATCCTGAATGTCAGTGTATGTTAGGACAGCAGAAGCTCGGGTTGTTAGCGGTGTTATCCACCTGCTCTGCAGCAACACCAACATATAAAAAACACCTCTTTAAAGAGCTCATAGTGTGATGACAGCGTCTGAGTGGATGTGCCTCCAGTCTCAGACACGCCTGATGACTGTTACCCTGATAAAACTGGACCACACCCACACAGCTGCAGCGTTACAGAGACCGTGTGTTTTTACCGTGGCGGGCTGAGCGGACGGCGGCTCCTGGGATCCGAACATGCTCTTCCACTCCTCGTTCATGGTGGAGTCCTGCTTCGTGTGCTTCCTCGCTGCAGGAATAAACAAACAAATAAAAACAGGGCCGGTAAATAAAAACAGGATGTTAAGATGTTCTCATGCTGCAGTTAACAAAACAACTCTGTAAACGTTTGTTCCTTAGAAGCACAGAAACCACACGTGAAGCACAGATGGGAGCGTTTTCCACCGTTGGTTAATAAGCACACTGTAAAAAATGAGGAAAACGAGATCATTACATCACTTCCTGCTGGTTTGAGCTCTTCTTTAAACAAAGCTCAGGGAGCATCAGGAACGTGAGGACTGTGTGTTTTCAGGAGAACACAAAGAGAAGATTAATGAGGGACATTAATGAGGCCCTCCCCTCCCCTCCCCTAATAGATTTCTATTATCCGGTTCTCCTGCACTGTGATTGGCTCGTCTTTGCTGCTGCTTTCACACGTGCACACAACTCCTGATATTTCCAGGTTAGTGTTGTTTACCTCTCTTGTCCTCGGCCTCAGCTTTAGGTTTAACCAGGTCCACCTGGCGTCCCATGATGCCGAGCGTGGCGAGGTCGATAACTCCGGTCTGGGCCGCCTCCCCCAGGTGGCTCTGCTCGCCCATGTTGGCTTTGGCCTTGTTGGACTTCAGCATGAAGTCTTTGAGCGCCAGCAGCTTGTCCTCCTCGTCCTCGGTCATTCCCTGCACAGACGACAACAAACTCACAGGTCAAAGGCGCAAGTTGCTAAGTGATCGCAGCTCGAGCCGAGGTATCTGTCCGCAACTTACACTTAATGGTGTTTAATTATGGTGCGTTCTATTTGATAACTCCTCCATGCTAAAGCGAGGGGAGAGAGGGGGGTTGGAGGTTTGTCTCTGGAGGAGAGCGGAGGCTTCAGTATGGAGGAGGCGTGGCCTAACAGCAGTTTGTTTTGGTTTCATGCTGGAGCTCAAGGGCGACATCTACTGGATCAAAAAGTCACACATTCTTCCTTTAAGAAGAAAGTCCTGAACTTTCCTGAGGAGACGAGCAGCACAGAAGAAGAGGGTGGGAGCACATCAGGATCTGAATTCTGCATAAAACTGATCCTTCAGGTCGCTGAAACGATCAGAGGTACAGATACCAGACTGATTTACTTTGTCAGAGGTTTTGATTTATTAACAGTTATTGTGATTTAAAGAGAAATTCAACAAATGTGACAACTATGAGTGTTGGTGCTGGACAGCCTACACTTTTAAAAAGTTGAATTTCCCTGGAAATCGTAGAATAACACTTCTCATGATGTGATTCTGATCATGTATCTTGTTTGTTTTTATTCCCACACATTTCTGTAAGAAGTTGGCTTTAGTCCAAGTCAAACTTGGTGAAAGAGCTCCAACAGGAAGTGAGGTATTTGGTTTGTTTATATTAAAGAGAGGAGATCCATCATCGGACGAGCTCAGCTTTAAACGCTCTCAGATGTCTTTGATAATTGGTTGACTGATTATTCTCTGTGGTGCAGATTTGTATCCCTTTGAAATCGAACTGCAGAGACCGAAATATGACCCCAAACCATGTGTGAGAATAGAGTTATAAATGTGTTCTGCTGTTTTCATTACGTTATATTCATTCTTGTTTTAAATGGTTTTAAAGAGAGAGCAGTAATCAGTCTTTTAACGATACAGTCCGAGTTAGACCGATTGACAGGACAGTGGACAGAGCAGGAAATCAGGGGGAGAGAGAGAAAGGAGCCACAGGTCGGACCTAACCGCTAGGCCATCTGTGCTTCATCTCAAAGATTCAAAGATTCAAAAGTTCATCTTTTGGCATTTCCTGCCTTTTTTTGTTTTTAATGGGAGATAGAGAGAGAGAGAGAGAGAGCGAGAGAGAGAGAGAGATCAGAGCGAGAGAGAGAGAGAGCAAGAGAGAGAGAAAGAGACAGAGAGAGAGAGCGAGAGAGAGACAGAGAGAGAGAGAGAGAGAGAGAGACAGAGAGAGACAGAGAGAGAGAGAGAGACAGAGAGAGAGAGAGAGAGACAGAGAGAGAGAGACAGAGAGAGAGAGAGAGAGACAGAGAGAGAGATCAGAGCGAGAGAGAGAGAGAGAGCGAGAGAGACAGAGAGAGAGATCAGAGCGAGAGAGAGAGAGAGAGCGAGAGAGAGAGAGACAGAGAGAGAGAGCGAGAGAGAGAGATCAGAGCGAGAGAGAGAGACAGAGAGAGAGAGACAGAGAGAGAGAGAGCGAGAGAGAGAGAGCGAGAGAGAGATAGAGAGCGAGAGAGAGAGAGAGACAGAGAGAGAGAGCGACAGAGAGAGAGAGAGAGAGAGAGAGAGAGAGAGAGAGAGAGAGAGAGAGAGAGATACTGTTTGATTCATGCTTGTATTTCATTGAGGTTTGAAGTTCGGGGTGGCGACCACCCTTACCTGTGAGAGCAGCTTCTTGAGCAGCTGAGCGATGGCCGGGTCGTCCGGAGTGGGGCATTCTGGGATGGATCCTGCACGCTTCTTCTGTCGGAGCAGCAGGTGGCGGAAGAGGCTGGCGATGTCTTTGGAGCGCAGCGCGTAGTCGAAGATGGAGCGACTGACAGGCTCCTTCAGCACGCTGAGGAGGACCAGCTCCTTATCGATCTGAGGGGGGGGGGGGGGGGGGGGGTTTAAAGAGGGCGTGATGATGATGATGAGGATGAAGATGATGAAGATGATGAAGACGAGGACTGACCTGGATGATGGGCTGCGTGATGAAGGGGTTGAGGTGGGGCATCAGTTTGCAGTAGACGTCGGCCACGTTGAGGTGTTGAGCGATGACGGTGATGAAGCCCACCGCCCCGTAACGGATCCACAGGTTGGGGTGACACAGGAACGGAGCTACGGAAACACAGAGAGGACAAAACACACAAACACCATCAGACCCACAGCCCGAGAGTCGTGCTGCCCGCCGCCGCTGGTCACTCCTTGACTGTCCTGTGTTGTGTTCCGCTCTGAGCCAGGCGGTGCTGCACGCTCACTGACCACAAGGCTCCGCCTCCTCCTCATGTCAGAGCGGGTGTCATCATGTAACCGTGAAGCCTTTCGTCTTTCACTTTCATTTTCGCTTTTTTGTCGCTATTCAACAAAGATGATCAAACATAGAATAAGAAATAAAACAGTTGATCGTGTAGTTGTTGAAGTATTTTAGCCCGACTCGATCTTCTCTCTAAGCTCTGAATGACTCGGCATCTTCACGTAACAGGAAGTCAAAACGATGTCGTTTACTCACCGATGTCGCTGACGAACTCGTAGATGTGAGGTTTCTGCAGCAGACCCAGCTGACACATACAGGTGAGGGAGTTAAGAGCTTTGTAGATGACAAACTCCTCGGTGTCACTCAGACCCTGCTGGAGGAGGGGCTTCAGGATGGACGAGCTCTGCCAGCCCACGTACGCCGCCACGCCTTCAACGCAACAAGAGGACGATGACATCACAAACATCATCAACAACAAGGAGAGAAAACTGAATGACCAGTTTATTAAAGCTGAAAACACGTATCGTCCCCACAGGAAGTTTATCTTTAACCCTTCATCTGTTTATTTCACAGCTCTGAAACTCGTCTCGCTCACCCACGATGCTGTCGAAGAAGGCGCCTCTCAGGTGCCAGTCGTTCTTGTCGTTGAGGAAGGTGATCATGTGAGACAGCAGCACGTCGTTGGCTTTCTGCCGGCCGAAGAAGACGCAGAGGCGCGTGATGCCGTTCTCCATCAGCGACTGTTTGACAATGTTCTCCGAGTCGCTGAGCAGCGTCACCACCTTCTGCTGCACCATCTCGTGCAGCGCCTGCAGCTCTACATCGAACACACACACACCGTTTGAGTTAGTGTGTGTGTGTCTGTGTTTGTATTAGGGCTGTCATTTTTTATTCTGAAACTCAAATATTAATTCAAACCTGAGGTAGAAAGTTTAAATTCAAAATGTTCAGTCAGTGCATCAGGCCGTCTGAAGTAGTTGCCAGTTTGATCCAGCAGAGGGCGCTCTCAGCGTTACTTAACCATTACATGCACTCTCCACCTCAGTAAATGAAGGCAGTAATGATGTGGCAAATACAACAGGGGCACGATTCAGGAGACGCAGACTTACATGAGGGAGACTCGTCTTTCTGCAGACAGCAGCCCTCTGATTGGTGGAGAGACACGGGGTCACTACAAACCTGCAACTCTGCAAGCTGACTCGCATATATATTTAGCGGTATGTACCAGGAAACGTCTGTTTGGCTCTGAACGGGTGTTCTCATCAGCAGGTCATATTGTGGATAAAAAGAGAGCTGACTTGTGTTTCTGGTTAACTACAGAGGCCCCAACAAAAGACGACTGGATCAGAATTGTGACAGAAATATGTAACATGGAAAAGCTGACTGTCTCCCTTAATCTTTGTATGGACAAATTGAATAACTACTGGAGGAAATGGACAACTCATTTCAATATGATGAACCCTCATCACAATGTTTGATTTATTAAAACAGCCCCCTCTAGTGTGCATCGGAGGTCCTGGCAGATGGATTTGGGTTCTGTTCTGGTTTGATGTGTACTCTTCGCACTTACATGTACGGCACCGTCTAAACACTGATAAAGGAACTGTATGGATATACAAGAGGAACTATCTTTGGATATATGAGGATGCAGATTGACCTTACGAAAGAATGCACTAGCTCAGTGGTGTCCAAACTTTTTTTCT
>NC_089202.1:31053742-31093742 GCF_963930695.1 Labrus bergylta
CCCCCCCTGAAAATAACTCTGAGTCATGACTGTCTACAATGGGTGTAACACCCGAGTCCCACTGTCTGTGATGTTTTCACAGTTTTCAGAGTCCTATCTTCACTTTGTTTACATCGCCAGGACGGCCGGCTGACTCCTCCCCTCGTGTATAAAAGTTGTTTAATTGAGGGACTAGAGAAAAGAAGAATAACATACTGTACTCACTGCTTAACTGTGTTTCTAGATCACGCTCATTTCAGGTAAATTTACATGCAGTGTGAAGATACCAGCAGAATAAAGATCTCTAGCATTAGCATGCTAACACAAGAATGCAGCGCAAGTTGTTTTGGTTTCATGCTGGTGCTCAAGGGCAACATCTGCTGGATCAAAAAATCACATATAAAGCCTTCAATGACGAGTAACTGCTTAAAGAAGATGATGTTCTTTCTAACAGTTCATCTGAGCGACCTGAATTCAAACACAAAACGTGTTCACTAAATAATAAGTAGTGAGTGATTTCAGACTTAATCTTCCCTCCTGCTCTTTTGTCAGCGTTCACTCTTTTTCGACCTCGACCTTTGACCCCGCTCTACATCTCACAGAGTGGACATACCTGCAGAGAAGATGTCCATGGCCTGTCTGAGCTCGCCTCTGCCCCTCTGGTTGTTGTTGGTCAGATCGACCAGCGGCGTGTTCTGGTCGCTCTCCGTCGTGAACATGCTCCCGTCCACAAAGCGCTCCGGAGCGATGTAGCACGTCCTCCTCCGGGACGTGTCGAAGAAGTAGTTGAAGTCGGCGGGGTTGTCCTCGGGCAGGTAGGTGGGCTTGAAGCTGGCGAAGTCGGTGAGCAGCACCCAGTTCCAGCTGGTCACCATCACGTTCTCCGTCTTGATGTCGCCGTGGCGGACGCCGGCTCTGTGCGCCTGGTCGACCGCGTTGAGGATCTGGAAGGCGAGCCAGCGTTTCTCCACGTTGTTGAGGAAGGGCCGCGTGCTGATGCGGTCGTACAGGTTGTCCCGGACGTACTGGCGGAACAAGATGGCGGCCTTCTCGCTCAGGGAGGTCTTCTGGAAGGGCAGGCAGTTCTGGCAGGAGTGCAGGCGGATCTTCAGCTCCTCCAGCTCCTGTTTGTAGCTGGTCAGAGGCAGCGACGGGTCCTGGATGGCGAACACTTTGACCACCACCAGACCCTCTCGGTGTTTGGCTCGGGCCACCTTGAAGAAGCGCGTGCTGCCCAGGCTCTTGTCGTACTCGTGGTCGTGGATGTCGGAGAAGTAGCTGTCCACAGAGAGGATCTGAGACGGGGCGATCCCCGCCAGCTGGTTCCCCATCTCACCTCAGCGCTCGTCTGTGGGGAACAAGTCGATAAGATCAAACTTTTAAAACGTGCTCACAGATGTTTTTACTTTCACCTCTGAGAACATCTGGTGTGACGTAACACACAGCGCTGTCATCCCATCACACACAACGTGCAGAGAGGTGTTTTTAAAAATCTAAAAAACTATCAGAACTGACAAAGTTCTGGAATATTCTGAACCTTGAAACCTTTTTAGTTTACACTGGTATGTGCCACTCAAGCGAGGAGGTTCCTGGTTTGAATCTCCGTCCTTCAGGAGTCTCTCTGTGAGGAGGTTCCTGGTTTGAATCCCCGTCCTTCAGGAGTCTCTCTGTGTGGAGGTTCCTGGTTTGAATCCCCGTCCTTCAGGAGTCTCTCTGTGAGGAGGTTCCTGGTTTGAATCCCCGTCCTTCAGGAGTCTCTCTGTGAGGAGGTTCCTGGTTTGAATCCCCGTCCTTCAGGAGTCTCTCTGTGAGGAGGTTCCTGGTTTGAATCCCCGTCCTTCAGGAGTCTCTCTGTGAGCAGGTTCCTGGTTTGAATCCCCGTCCTTCAGGAGTCTCTCTGTGAGCAGGTTCCTGGTTTGAATCCTCGTCCTTCAGGAGTCTCTCTGTGAGCAGGTTCCTGGTTTGAATCCCCGTCCTTCAGGAGTCTCTCTGTGAGGAGGTTCCTGGTTTGAATCCCCGTCCTTCAGGAGTCTCTCTGTGAGGAGGTTCCTGGTTTGAATCCCCGTCCTTCAGGAGTCTCTCTGTGAGGAGGTTCCTGGTTTGAATCCCCGTCCTTCAGGAGTCTCTCTGTGAGCAGGTTCCTGGTTTGAATCCCCGTCCTTCAGGAGTCTCTCTGTGAGGAGGTTCCTGGTTTGAATCCCCGTCCTTCAGGAGTCTCTCTGTGAGGAGTCTGCATGTTCTCCATGTGTGGGTTCTCTCCTGGTTCTCCGTCTTCCTCCCACAGTCCAAAGACATGCTCGTTAGGTTAACTGCTGACTCTAAATTGTCTGTAGGTGTGAATGTGAGTGTGGCTGGTTGTCTGTCTTATATGTCAGCTCTGTGATTGGCTGGTGAACAGTCCAGGGTGTAACCCCGCCTCTTGCCCAGAGGACCCCACTGTGACCATGAACTGGTAAAGCGGTATAGATAATGGATGGGCTGGTTTGTGCTTTCCTGTTTACGTCTGGATTGTTGTTTGTAATGTTTTTATGTATTAATGCTTCTGTAGATTTATTAAAGCTGATTGTTTGCAGCACTTTGAGTCCAAGACAACTTTCTCCCACGAGACAATAACGTGAATCGTTTGATAAAATGTATCTGATCATATCAAACAATCCATTAAATGAATAATAACTGGAAGTGATGTAAAGACGTGTCACATGGGTTGTTGGATTAAAATGTCCCTTTTGATGATGTCGATTGTTTGGATTATTTTCAGGGCAGAGTCACGTGACGACACGTCAACGTCCCATTTGGACACATTCAGTCTTTAGGGAAGACGACACCGAACAAAAAGAAGTCAAATGTAAACACTGAGGAAAGACTGTGAGAAACACGAGGTATTTATTTTTACTGTTTTAGACAAGTTCATTTCTACTTTAAAACTTAACTTCAAGCGATGCTTTGATTTCAGTTCCAAATATTCAATAAATAAACTCTAAAGAGTTCCTCAGATATGAAACTCTGTCATTAGAAAACAAATCCCAGCTTTAATAGTTTGATCATATTTACAGTTCGGACCTCGTCAGTGAAATATGAGGAAAAAACAAAATAATCCTTCATTAATGGTAATCGAGGTCAAAGGTTAAATTAACCATGATGTTGATTTGAGGTCCAAACATGGAACAAACAGAAAAGGAACTAAAGTGCTCTTAAATTACATTTCAACACATTTATTATACTGAACTATTTCTATATATATATATTTATATACTGAACATTACACTGAACTGAATTAACAAAACACTGAGTTTGTAAAGTCTTCTAACATCTTTATCATTTATATCCTCTGTGTTTTAGATGTGGGAGAAGGTGAGCTCTCACAATAAAGCAGATTTAGATTAAATTAGATTTATTTCTGTTTTTCTTTCTGTTTTCTTTCTGTTTTTCTTTCTGGTTTTCTTTCTGTTTTCTTTCTGTTTTTCTTTCTGGTTTCTTTCTGTTTTTCTTCCTGTTTTCTTTCTGTTTTTCTTTCTGTTTTTCTTTCTGTTTTCTTTCTGGTTTTCTTTCTGGTTTCTTTCTGGTTTCTTTCTGGTTTTCTTCCTGTTTTCTTTCTGGTTTCTTTCTGTTTTTCTTTCTGGTTTCTTTCTGTTTTCTTTCTGTTTTTCTTTCTGGTTTTCTTTCTGGTTTCTTTCTGGTTTCTTTCTGTTTTTCTTTCTGGTTTCTTTCTGTTTTCTTTCTGTTTTTCTTTCTGGTTTTCTTTCTGTTTTTCTTTCTGTTTTCTTTCTGTTTTTCTTTCTGGTTTCTTTCTGTTTTTCTTTCTGTTTTTCTTTCTGTTTTCTTTCTGTTTTTCTTTCTGTTTTTCTTCCTGTTTTCTTTCTGTTTTTCTTTCTGGTTTCTTTCTGTTTTTCTTTCTGTTTTTCTTTCTGTTTTCTTTCTGGTTTTCTTTCTGGTTTCTTTCTGGTTTCTTTCTGTTTTTCTTTCTGTTTTTCTTCCTGTTTTCTTTCGGTTTTCTTTCTGGTTTTCTTTCTGGTTTCTTTCTGGTTTCTTTCTGTTTTTCTTTCTGGTTTCTTTCTGTTTTTCTTTCTGTTTTCTTTCTGTTTTTCTTCCTGTTTTCTTTCTGGTTTTCTTTCTGGTTTCTTTCTGTTTTCTTTCTGTTTTTCTTTCTGGTTTCTTTCTGTTTTTCTTTCTGTTTTCTTTCTGTTTTTCTTTCTGTTTTTCTTTCTGGTTTCTTTCTGTTTTTCTTTCTGTTTTCTTTCTGTTTTCTTTCTGTTTTTCTTTCTGGTTTCTTTCTGTTTTTCTTTCTGTTTTTCTTTCTGTTTTCTTTCTGGTTTTTTTCTGGTTTTCTTTCTGGTTTCTTTCTGTTTTTCTTTCTGGTTTTTTTCTGGTTTTCTTTCTGGTTTCTTTCTGTTTTCTTTCTGGTTTTCTTTCTGGTTTCTTTCTGTTTTTCTTTCTGGTTTTTTTCTGGTTTTCTTTCTGGTTTCTTTCTGTTTTCTTTCTGGTTTCTTTCTGTTTTTCTTTCTGTTTTTCTTTCTGTTTTTCTTTCTGGTTTCTTTCTGTTTTTCTTTCTGTTTTCTTTCTGTTTTCTTTCTGTTTTTCTTTCTGGTTTTCTTTCTGGTTTCTTTCTGTTTTTCTTTCTGTTTTTCTTTCTGTTTTCTTTCTGGTTTCTTTCTGTTTTCTTTCTGTTTTTCTTTCTGGTTTCTTTCTGGTTTTTTTCTGGTTTTCTTTCTGGTTTCTTTCTGTTTTCTTTCTGGTTTTCTTTCTGGTTTCTTTCTGTTTTTCTTTCTGTTTTCTTTCTGTTTTCTTTCTGTTTTTCTTTCTGGTTTCTTTCTGTTTTCTTTCTGGTTTTCTTTCTGTTTTCTTTCTGGTTTCTTTCTGTTTTCTTTCTGTTTTTCTTTCTGTTTTCTTTCTGGTTTCTTTCTGTTTTTCTTTCTGTTTTTCTTTCTGTTTTCTTTCTGGTTTCTTTCTGTTTTCTTTCTGTTTTTCTTTCTGGTTTCTTTCTGGTTTTTTTCTGGTTTTCTTTCTGGTTTCTTTCTGTTTTCTTTCTGGTTTTCTTTCTGGTTTCTTTCTGTTTTTCTTTCTGTTTTCTTTCTGTTTTCTTTCTGTTTTTCTTTCTGGTTTCTTTCTGTTTTCTTTCTGGTTTTCTTTCTGTTTTCTTTCTGGTTTCTTTCTGTTTTCTTTCTGTTTTTCTTTCTGTTTTCTTTCTGGTTTCTTTCTGTTTTTCTTTCTGTTTTCTTTCTGTTTTCTTTCTGTTTTCTTTCTGGTTTCTTTCTGTTTTCTTTCTGTTTTCTTTCTGGTTTCTTTCTGTTTTTCTTTCTGGTTTCTTTCTGTTTTCTTTCTGTTTTCTTTCTGTTTTCTTTCTGTTTTTCTTTCTGGTTTCTTTCTGTTTTCTTTCTGTTTTCTTTCTGTTTTCTTTCTGGTTTCTTTCTGGTTTCTTTCTGTTTTCTTTCTGGTTTCTTTCTGTTTTTCTTTCTGTTTTCTTTCTGGTTTCTTTCTGTTTTCTTTCTGTTTTTCTTTCTGGTTTCTTTCTGTTTTCTTTCTGTTTTCTTTCTGGTTTCTTTCTGTTTTTCTTTCTGGTTTCTTTCTGTTTTTCTTTCTGTTTTCTTTCTGTTTTCTTTCTGGTTTCTTTCTGTTTTCTTTCTGTTTTCTTTCTGGTTTTCTTTCTGTTTTTCTTTCTGGTTTCTTTCTGGTTTTCTTCCTGTTTTCTTCCTGTTCTCTTCCTGAGTCATGTTGAGAACAAAACTTTCTTTGAGCTGCTGATCACATGATGCTAGCTGTTAGCATGCTAACTGGAGCTATTAGCTGCTAAAACACAACATTAACTTTATGTGCAGAGAACAAACAGCGTAAACACATTTAAACCACACTGTGTGCAAGTTGTTACCAGCTGTTGAAGTTGTTGACAGGAGAGTTGTTGTTGTTGTTGTTGTTGTTGTTGATAGGCTAGCGATGCTAACGGCTACTAACGGTCACAAACGTCAGAGTAAACGTCATCACGTCGTCTCTCGGTGTCTCTAACACGATAACCGTCCGATAATCCCCGATAACAAACAACCCCGCAGCGTGAAGAATAAACAAGCGGTTCAGTCTGAATCACGCAGCTCGCCTCTCTGCGGGGTCCAGATGTTGTTGTGAATCCGGGTCAAACCGGAAACGGAGATAGCTCGCTGGTGCCCTCTGCCGGCCAACTCCCGCTACTGCAAAGATGGTTTATAACAGGATGGGTCACTCGATAGCTGAAACAAAAACTTTTTTCTTTTTTGTTTTGTAAAGTATTATTATACGGAGCCCGGGAGGTGACATGGTCATGGATGTGTGTTTTTTTTAATGAAAGCACTTTTTATAAATGACACGCTCGTTTCAGTCACTCGTGCATGCTTCTTCATTAAAGTAATTAAGTAATTTGCACGAAAGTTTTATTCATTTCTGCCATGTTGTTGTGAAGTCACGCTCAGGGTGCGAAGCCTAATGGTGCGTTCCGTTTTCCTCAGAACTCCGGATGTCGCAGATGGGAACGCTGTCACGCCCGAGTTGACCGCGCTCCGGTTGAGCTGGCAACATGATTGCCTCCAGGAGTACCTTTGGTTTGTTAGTTAATATCAGGCGATTAAAACACACTAAGTGACATTTGTGTGCCAAAGGGAAATGACAACATGTCAACATGTCAACAGAAAACTTTGATGACGTATCCGACTGGCAACTCAGAATTTCCAATCAAATAGAACGCATTTCAAATGTTGTCATCGCGTCTTACTGTTTTGCTTCAGGTTTAAGTCATGTAAACATCGCAAATCTAAGCAACTGTTTTCATTTCAAAGCCCTCTGATTGATGAGAAAGTTCATCAATCGGATGCTGAAAATCCGGAGACATAACAGGCAGGATTATGAGTGAACAAGCATAACAGTGAAAACACAACAACATTTGGGCTGCTGAGCCCGAGCGTGATGTTATGGCAACATGGCCGCTGTGAAAATGTGGTGTATATTAGTTTAATTTACTCTTATAAAGACGGGTGTGCAAGCCTTTAAAACACTCACATGCAATTTATAAAACAGCACAAAACTATTCTTGTCACCTTCTGGGCTCCGTATTATTGACATCTTTTCAGAAAGCAGTCAATAATCAAAAGATACCTACAACAATAAAATATTTAGTGTATCATAAAGGGTGGTCAGCACAAACGTTATTTTATTAGAAAATGTAGTTTAACATTCTGCACTGATTGAGGAAATCAGGTTTGACACAAATTCAGCTGCTAAAATAAAATGTAAGCTGTTACAGTTTCAGTGCTGATGATTTTCTTTAACTGTTGTTACTCATTTTGATGTAATCAGTTCAACCCTCTGGCCACCGACCACAATTAATCTTACAGTTATATAACATATTTAACGTAATTTAAGTCTTAATTAAAACATTTCAGAGGTCGTTCTGGCTCACCGTAAACCACACGGTGTCACTTCCGTGTTGAGTAATCCTCTTGTCTTATTTACGATCTTTGCTTTAAGCGAAGGAACTTTCTGGCAGCGAGAGCCGCGGTGTGTAGTGACGCTACGTGAAGTACGCGGTAACGTGACCGGAAGTCAAACGGTTCATCAATAAATTAAAAGCATAGAAATTATGCATTAAACGATTTAAACACGGTAAATAATGAATATGATTCTTAAACTCGAACCTATTCTTGAAGCGGAGTCCAGCCTTATTTTATTTTGTTTTTCTGTTGTTTATATTGATTTAATATTATGCATTAAAAAGTGCAAGAAGAGGATGCTGGTTGTCATCTTGAGTTTAAATAAAAGCCTTTATCGTTTCTTTTCTACAGTATTCAAATTTATATTCGTTGACTACACCAACACACAGAAAAATAAATATTTGGTATTCATAATGTTGGTAAAAACAATGTATTCAGTCAAAGTGGGAAATAATCTTTTAATCTAAAGTGTTTTATTGTCATTTCCGTACAGTTTGATTTGAGGTTGTTGGTGTTTTATTTTTTCATCTTACACTTTAAATAACAATTGTTTTCTCCATAAAAACAACAACACAGGTACTCGGTAAACAAACTGACATTTACAGGGTTAAAATCCATCAAATGAAACAATATTTGGTATTTATGATCAGGACTGATGTTGGTAAAAAAATGAATTCAGTCAAAGGGGGAAATAATCAGCGGTGTAGTGCAGGGTAAACAGAGGTATACAGAGAATACCCACTTGTGTTCCAGTCTCCAGAGTGGATATCCACTTCTAAATAATAACTGATTACTTGTAAAAACAAATGTGTTATATAACTTGTTACAACAAAATAGTAGAGTGCACTTGTGCATTGCTTTGTAACGCATTTCCCACAACACTGATAAGGAATAAGGAAAAGTTCACTCAAAATGCAACACACTGTCTCAGCCAGTTAAATGACCAAATCTGCTCCTATTCTTCTTCTTCTTCTTCTTCTGTGGTTTATGTGAATGTCTTAATGATCCCAACTCTCTTGTATCCAGCAGCTCAAGTTCAGTGTCAATGTTTAAAGATAGATAGATAGATAGATAGATAGATAGATAGATAGATAGATAAATAGATAGATACTTTATTGATCCCGAGGGAAATTCAATGCTTCCAGTAGCAGGTTACAAAGACATGAAACATTTGTTACAAATTAACCACAAACCCCCCCCCCCCCTCACATACATATATATTAACCTGAAAAAAGATTTAAAGAATCCCCCTAGATGAATCAAACTTAAACTGTGCAGTTAAAAATAGACTTATACATGAAATGTACATAACCCATGCAGGAATAAAAATATATGTGAGATTTAAACAAGAACCTATAAACAGGTGAGGAAAATAAATAAAAGGCAATTTTTTAGGTGAATTAATTATACAAGAGTCATCGTACATGTCACTGGTTATAACAGAGGCTGTCTATCATCTGCTAGACAGGACACTAAATATAAAATATATTTTGTGAAAAAAATAAGACTTTACCCATTTCTATCACCACTACATCAGTGTAAATAATATAAATGTATATATTTTATTTTAATATCTGTAAAGTGGGCACTTTATCGTCACAGAGGTGCTTTCCGTCACATTTCTTAAAGTTTCTTTGGATTAACAGAATACAAAATAACTGTATTGTAAAGAGAACGGATTATTTCCGGTGCACTCCCACGTTGGGGTACGTAAAGTGGTTTTATTTTGACACTCTAACCGGAAGCGCTGATCGCGGTGTCGTCAGTGAGCCTGTCATGGTGGACTTTGTTCTGTCAGAGGAAAAGGCTCCGCGCTGGGATTTCACGGAAGATGCTGAAGAAACGGGAGCTGTTGGTAAGTTTAACAGTGTGTCACTCGTCCTGTTGTCGCTCTTACAGTCTGAATATCTCTCTGATTTACACACAAACTGGTTTTATTTGATCGGGGGAGCTTGTGGAGTTCGACCCCCGCGATGTGATGCAGGCAGCGGCGGGTGTTTGGTGACTTTACGTCCCGGAGTGGAGCTCTGTGACCCCGCTGTTAGCCTGCTGCTGTCACCGGGGGGGGGGGGGGGGACCATAATGTTAGCTGGTGTGTCCGTGGGTGTCTCTGCTGGGTGTTGACATGAAGGCAGGACGAGGCGTGGACAGCTGAGGAGGGAGGAGGTGAGGACAGAGGAGCTGAGGAGGGAGGAGGGTTAATGGTCCGCTGCTTGTTGTGTTTTATCTGTTAGCTAGCCGGGTGGAGCTAGCTGCGAAGCTAACCGAGGCTAACGTGTGTGTGTGTGTGTGTGTGTGTGTGTGTGTGTGTGTGTGTGTGTGTGTGTGTGTGTGTGTGTGTGTGTGTGTGTGTCTCTGTCTCTGTGTGTGTGTGTGTGTGTGTGTGTGTGTCTCTGTCTCTGTGTGTGTGTGTCTGTCTCTGTCTCTGTCTCTGTCTCTGTGTGTGTGTGTGTGTGTCTCTGTCTCTGTGTGTGTGTGTCTCTGTCTCTGTGTGTGTGTGTGTGTGTCTCTGTCTCTGTGTGTGTGTGTCTCTGTCTCTGTGTGTGTGTGTGTGTGTGTGTGTGTGTGTGTGTGTGTGTGTGTGTGTCTGTCTCTGTCTCTCTGTGTGTGTGTGTGTGTGTGTGTGTGTGTGTGTGTGTGTGTGTGTGTGTGTGTATAATATAATGTAATATGCTTCGATTCACAGTCTGATATTTAAACGATGCTAACAACTCAACTTCATGTGTTTCACAACCTGCAGACAAGCCGACTGTCCGGATCACATCTGACTCAGATCCACTTTTTTATCGATAGTAGGGAGAAAAAACATCCGATATGTTGGCCGATATCTTTCTTCGATCTGTAAGGATAGATGTAGATTTATACGTTTGATCCCTGACTGAGCATGTAGGTGTATCACCGCTCGACACCCTGCATGTAGCGCCCTCTGCTGGTGACAGAGAACTGCTAGTGTAATACAACGATACTCAAGTTAAAAGCTATTTGACTGGGTGAATAAATCTACAAATGTTGGCGCATATCTGCAATAAAATAAAAATGAGCCGAGATAGTAATTACTCGATATGCTGATGTTATCGGCTGACCGTTTAATCGGTCGGGCTCCAGTCGAACGTTCTGGTACAGAAACGTGGCCGATGTTTAAGACAGAAAGAGTTAGATTGATTACTAAAAACAGGAATTCAACCAACGTTAGTGCTATGATCGTTTGTCTAAATTGCACAAATTGTATTGGTGACCCCCATTGGGCAAGTTGCTCCTGCTGCTTCTTTAGCTGTGTGTGAATGGATGAGTTAATACTGACGGACTCTTTACACAGCAGCCTCTACCATCAGTGTGTGAATGGATGAGTTAATACTGATGGACTCTTTACTCAGCAGCCTCTACCATCAGTGTGTGAATGGATGAGTTAATACTGATGGACTCTTTACTCAGCAGCCTCTACCATCAGTGTGTGAATGTGTATGAATGGATGAGTTAATACTAATGGACTCTTTACTCAGCAGCCTCTACCATCAGTGTGTGAATGTGTGTGAATGGATGAGTTAATACTAATGGACTCTTTACTCAGCAGCCTCTACCATCAGTGTGTGAATGTGTATGAATGGATGAGTTAATACTAATGGACTCTTTACTCAGCAGCCTCTACCATCAGTGTGTGAATGTGTATGAATGGATGAGTTAATACTGACGGACTCTTTACTCAGCGGCCTCTACCATCAGTGTGTGAATGGATGAGTCAATACTGATGGACTCTCTTACAGCGGCCTCTACCATCAGTGTATGAATGGATGAGTTAATACTGATGGACTCTTTACTCAGCAGCCTCTACCATCAGTGTATGAATGGATGAGTTAATACTGATGGACTCTTTACTCAGCAGCCTCTACCATCAGTGTGTGAATGTGTATGAATGGATGAGTTAATACTGACGGACTCTTTACTCAGCAGCCTCTACCATCAGTGTGTGAATGTGTATGAATGGATGAGTCAATACTGATGGACTCTCTTACAGCGGCCTCTACCATCAGTGTGTGAATGGATGAGTTAATACTGATGGACTCTTAACTCAGCGGCCTCTACCATCAGTGTGTGAATGGATGAGTTAATACTGATGGACTCTTAACTCAGCGGCCTCTACCATCTGTGTATGAATGGATGAGTTATTACTGATGGACTCTTTACTCAGCGGCCTCTACCATCAGTGAATATGGAGGTGTGACCTGCTCAAGTCCACTTCAGGGTAGACGTCCTGTATTCTGCCAACAAGTAGCTGATTTAAAAAAAAAAGAGATGTCAGATTAAGACGTTTAGGCGCTGATAATGATCCTATAAAGTTTAGTATCTGCCATCAGTCACATTTATTCAGCAACACACTTCAGTTAAAATCAGAGCCTGATCCAGGTTCTTCAAATAGTTGGACCGGCACGCTGCAGATCTCTTTAGCCTGAAAACGTCAATAGACTCTAACTAAGCGGAGGGCGATTTCAAATATTGATCAGAATATGAATCAGCCATGTGGAACAGGAGTGACCCACTGACTTTTACTCTTGGAAAGATTCCCAGAAAGGGGAAAGGAAGCTGGACTGTGGACCTGCTGTGACCCTGCAGTTTATGGGTCTGTGTGTTGTTTTACACGCTCGCTGTTTTTTCTCCCATCAGCTCGCAGAGGTTAACCAGGCAATCCTTTAAATGTGGTGAAGTTAATTATTAACTGAACTGAAGGGACTTAAATGATCTATAGGTCTCCACCATCGTGAGTTCATTCAGAGAGTGAAGCTGAAAACGATGTGCTGCCTGTCGTTTGTTGCTTCCAACAACTCGGAGAAAACTAAATATACAACAAGAGTTTTATTTACCTTTTTAGAGTTTCGCATATCCTGTTTGGTATTGAATCAGGCTGGAGGTGAATTTAAACAGAAACGGTTAACCCCCTGAAGAGACCGAGCTGCCGGTACTACAAACTGTGCATCACTGAAGGCGCTGGGATAAAATCCCTGAAACTCCACAGGTCCATCAAATATTGACAAGTTAAGGTGGAAGAGCTTCTGCAGACACACAGATTAGAAACACAATCCAAAGACGGCAGAAGGTGAAATGAGATCACAACCACAGGACTCGTTGAGAGAACGTGACCACAGAATAGAATTTCCGGCGGTCGAACGCAGCAGCTTCAGTTTGTTCAGACTGAAACACCCAGAACGTTCTCTCAGCTCCCTGCAGACACACTCAGGGAGTTAGACTATCTGCTGTTTATGAAATCCTCCATGTGCAGTTTTTTTCTGTGCATTAAACTTGATCACATCAAGTTTGTGTATTTGTGTGTGGCGCCCCCTGTGGCGTACAAAGCAGTGTGCCATTTTTTTATTTTTTAAAATATATTTTTTATTTAAGAAAAGCATTCTTCACACATTAGTAATTACACATAATCGCAAAATAATTGCAAGAAACATTGGAGCACTTTCTTTGCAGAAAGAGGGGGTATGATGCTCGCAGTATATTTAACAATTTAGCTCTTCCAAAGATTTTTTCATGTTCAAGTAACGTGACATTAGTTAAATAATAAATGAAGAACACAAGAAGCTTTCACCTTGGAGGGGGAGAGAAAGAAAATTAAATACAGAGCAGGTTAATGGATGAAAGAAAATGAAAAAAATGAGGAAATAATACCCATGTATAAAATCAGGTCTTATAGGTTCGATATATTCAGTCCATATCCTGTAGAATCTTGTGCCTTTTTTTTATGCCGATCTTTCCCTGCACACACGCCTCCACAGATCGCTGATTGCTTGCACTTACTGACATTGTTTGCTTTTTTTTCTAGATCCTTGCTCGTGTTGTACTTCCTCTCTGATGGAGAATAGCGTCTGCTAAGTGGATTGTAGTAATCATGTTTTCTGAAATCTCCTCCTGTTTTCTTTTCACTATCAAATGAGTTTCCTCCAAAGGGTGGCTCAGCCTTAGAGAGAGGGTGAGGAGGAGCTCAGCGTTTGATTTAAAGAAAAGACGGGGGTGACCTGTATCTAAAGACGTCAGCTGTGAGAGGTGAAGAGCGTACCTGATGAGGTCCCACTTTGATATAAGAAAGTCAGCAGAGCCCTAACAGGGACTGTAAATCTGAAGGGATAACTTTGAGATGTCTTAAAGTCATCAAAGAGGAAGAACTGAAGTGTTCTGAAGCTTAACTCGCTTCATCATCTTTAACCTTTTTAATACGGCGGGATAGAAGGAGCTGTTTCTCTCTCATGAAGCCTTGTTCATGTTGGAGGTCATGAGGAAGAGGAACAGAGTCCTGTCAGGTCTCACACCGGCTGACCACACCCAGACGTGATGTTTACCCAGCAAGCATGTGAGACGACTCAGCTCCTCTCTACAGTAATACTCTTTGTTATGGCTCCTCAAGGGGAGATTCTTAAGTCTTTGGAATCATGTTGTTGTAAAACATCAAGTGTTCTGCTCATTGGATCATTCAGGGAGCAGCTTTTCTCTTCAACTAGAGGGGACCTTCCTGTTCATGACAAAAACAGACCGATATGGATTAGACGTCACAGCCGTTATGTGCGCATTGTCAGCGACAAATGATGCTTGTTGTAATCCATACAGCGCCCTCTGCTGGAGACAGAGAACTGCTAGTGTAAAACAATGAAACTCAAATGAAATACTATTTGACTGATGAATAAATCCAATTATATTGCCACATAAATTAGCTGACACAGTCACTTGTTGTGCCGATTAATCGGTCAGGCTCTAATACCGATACCGGTTGAATTAGATGCCAACAAAAGTAGAAGTCTTAGTCCCCGTGTCCACCTAGCGTTTGCTCTCAGGAGGGCTAGCATGAAGCGTTTGTGAGCCGAGAAAAAAAAAAGTCCTGCACGTCCGTCCCGTCTCCATGACAACAGTCTGTTAACGGCCGCTGTGTGAGCAACACGGCTCCGTTACTTTTTACTGAATGTTTTATGAGATCGTTTTTTACCCCAGAGCACGAGGAGGATGTGGATACAAGACACGAAGCGTAGGAGCTTTCTCATTGGGAAAAGAGCGCCTTTCTGAAACGATTTAAGATTTTGAACTTGAAGCGTTTGGAGCGGCTGCACACAAAAGGCAGACGCTCTGGTCACTGCTGTTTTTCTCCGGGCGGCCGTCTGCTTCTGCGGACGCTCTTTCCTCCCTGACTATGTTTACATGCAGACCATATTCCTGTATTAACCCGAACAATGACAATATTCTGATGGCGTATGAGTCATGTAAACACCTGATTCCAATTGTCATAACCCGATTAAGCTCATTTTCTGATTATTATTAAAAATCTGAATAAGCCCCCTGACATCTGTCTGTATCAACCTGAACACTGGGTCATAACCCGAACCCGAACCTTAGTTAGTCAGAATATGCTTCTTCACTACTGCTACTGCTACTACTGCTACTGCTACTGCTACTGCTACTGCTACTACTACTACTGCTACTACTACTACTGCTACTACTACTGCTACTACTACTACTGCTACTACTACTACTGCTACTACTACTACTACTGCTACTACTACTACTGCTACTACTACTGCTACTGCTACTACTGCTACTACTACTGCTACTACTACTACTGCTACTACTACTACTGCTACTACTACTACTACTGCTACTACTACTACTGCTACTACTACTGCTACTGCTACTACTGCTACTACTACTGCTACTACTACTACTGCTACTACTACTGCTACTACTACTACTGCTACTACTACTACTGCTACTACTACTACTACTACTGCTACTACTACTGCTACTACTACTACTACTACTACTGCTACTACTACTGCTACTACTACTACTGCTACTACTACTACTACTACTACTGCTACTACTACTGCTACTGCTACCGCTACCGCTACCGCTGCCGCTGCCGCTGCCGCTACTACTACTACTACTACTACTACTACTACTACGACGGTTTATTCTGAATATGCTGATTAACATGTAAATCAGAATATTCCAGTAGCTCAGCACTCTGTAGAGCATGTAAACATTTTTTTCAGAATATGGACCTTAATAGGAAAATGATGTGCATGTAAATGAAGTCGTTGAAAACTATTGGACATAAAAAGGTGAAGTTAAATTCTTCAAACACTGAGTGGCACCATGTTGGTACTGAACATCAACAGATCAGTCGACTACAGTATCTGTTTATATCGTCTCTATTTGTTGTTTCTAACAGTGAACGTATCGTGCAGCTCAAAGTGCTACAGATACATAATTAATGTGAAACTTAATATCTGTTTGTTGTGTATGCTAACGACACTTTGATTCATGACTTAGCATTCTATGTGCTTCTGTTTTTATTATTTTGACATTCAGCGTGCTCAATAATTAATGCATGAATCCATTTAATAACCTCTGAAGATGAACGTCTCTCTTTATCACCGCGGAGGTCAGAGCCATTAGCAGGAGGAGTCTGTGAGTGTTGTGTAACGAGCTAACGACAGTGAGAGGACTCCGGATGATGATGATCATTATAATATGAGTGTGTGATGTGTGTGTGATGTGTGTGTGATGTGTGTGTGATGTGTGTGTGAGTCAGCGCTGAGAGAGTCTGCAGAGTTCAGTGTGAAGAAGATAATTGTAGGTTTTTATTTCTTCTGTTTATCAACGCTAACACGAGGTTTACTCCTCGTGTGTGTGTGTGTGTGTGTGTGTGTGTGTGTGTGTGTGTGTGTGTGTGTGTGTGTGTGTGTGTGTGTGTGTGTGTGTGTGTGTGTGTGTGTGTGTGTGTGTGTGTGTGTGTGTGTGTGTGTGTGTGTGTGTGTGTGTGTGTGTGTGTGTGTGTGTGTGTGTGTGTGTGTGTGTGTTCTCCACAGCAGTCTGTTAGTCTGTTTGGCAGCATCCGCTCAGTGCTGCCCTGCAATCCTTCTGGACCCTTCCATTAAACTTTATTCGATTTAAGATTTAAGTTTGTTTATCAGTTAAAGGGTTGGGATGGGGGATGGGGGATGGGGGATGGGGAAGCAGAACCCTTTCTGGTTTAAGCCACATGTTCATCAGCATACAAGTGCTGCTGTAGCTTTTTGACCTCTGCTTCAAACGTCTCAAAAGATGTTGTAAAGGTTCCTCTGTTCTTCTGACTGAACTGGGAACTGCTGACTCACTACCTGTTTCCATTATCACAATTTCCACACCACGGCAACAACGAACACTTAAGTCCATCTAGATACGAGTTATTGCATAAAAATGCACACTTTCTATATTGCACAAGACAAACATTGCCAGTTTCTTTTGTGCAGTTTAGACCGAGTCCCCTCCTCTGCTCTCTGCCTGTTTGTAAGACACACTGAGTGTGCTAACATGGACTTGAGCATCCCGGTCTTCTCCTGGTTCTGATCATATTCAGGATATAGCGTCTACATGCACTTAGAGAAACCTGATAATTCAAATCCCTGAAACATGATAAATACTTGTATCCTGCTTTCTGATTACTGCGTCTTATTTGTACAGACGTCTGAGATGTTTATTTTTCCGCACTTTAGAAATCTAAGAGAAATTATCCCACCGTTGCTAACTGCAGGTTTAGCACAGCATCCTCCTCTTTTCAACAACGGGAGAAGAGAGCTCCAGCAGTAAGACGCTCCCGTTGCAGCCGCCATGTTTGTCTTGCTGATACGTCGCTTTGGTTGAGGCTGCAGGTGAAGATAGTTGGCAGCTGTCAGAAACCGGGGTAAGGCGTAAACATGCCACAGTGTCCCCGAGTTAATCAGAGTTCTCCAGGTAGTAAAATCAAGTTTCTCACAACTAGGTTAAGGGCTTATTACGGTTTCTGAACTCTGGATAAAATGTTTACGTGCAATATGCATAAAAACTTCAAACCGGGAAAGTAACATTTGTTTGCCTGTGTCCATATGAGACTGAAATCAACCCCGTCTGTGGGAGTTTTTTTTTATTGACAATTTGTGAATGCTCCGTCCTGATTTAACTCAGTACAGTGTGAGCTCTCAGGTCGAACAGTGTGAGCACATAAATCATGAGCTCGTAAACGATTCAGTCCTTCAGTGTGAGCTGACATTCCTCTCTGACTGTTCCACAATCGTGCAGTGTACGCTGGCTTTAGACAGTAGAAGAAGAAGTGACAACGCAACACTAGAAGTGTGTTGCTCAAAGGGCTTGAGCTGACAGTCAGGCTGCACCGCCTCACGCTCCACTCCTCCATCACTTAGTTTTGTACTTTGTGATCGTTTTGAGACTCCTTTTGCAAAGTTTACATCCCAGCTTCCATCCTAACATCCTCGTTTTCAAACTGTTTGTTTGCACTAGTCGTTCAGTCAAAAGTTTGAGTTGTGCTTTACATTTGCAAATATCCTCCTGGGGATGAAGAAAATATGTTCCTGTCTTTGTCACAGATGCTACAGTAGTGCAACTAAACATTTCACCCGTTCACAAGGTTCAAATGAGCCGTACTGAGAACTAGTTGAGCTTCATCGACATAAAGCTGCGTTTCATTTAAACAGTAACTGAACACCCCTCGCTTCCTGCTCCTTTGTTCTGATACGATGCAGTCTGATTCACTTTTACAACAGCTAGGTTCACAATGAAAACTTCCTCATCCTGCTATTCAGACTACTAGTACTCCTTCTTGTACAGCGCTGCTATTTGTTGTGCCACTGCTTTTTTTAGAGAACTGCGTCTGCTCTTCTCAAACCCGTTATTACAGCGTCTGAGGAGTTTCCCCTAACGCACACGAGGCATTCCCACCCTGAGAACAGTTTCATCTGTGTGTATTGTTATTACATTTAAAGACAGTGTGATGAGACTATTGTTCATCAGAAGCTTCATTCATGAAAAAAACTCCTTTAACTCTACTCATGACAGACTTCCTCTCTCCGCAGTCATTTATTAAACCTTGAAGTCTCTGCATGACGTCATGTTTCATTTGGGGGATTTTTGTTTTGCTGCAAAGAGGAGACGCTCAGGAACGCTTTAGTGAACGTGACCGTTGTGTCATTGAGATGTTTCTTCTGTCTTTAGTCAGATTGTTTTCTTCTTACTTCAAGGCAGAGATGGTAGAAATGGTCGTTGTAGTTTGTAAACACAACATTCTAACTGGGCCCCTCCTCCTCCAGAAGCCCCGCCCCCTGCAGGACGTAGTGTGTACGTTTACTGCTTGTAGCTACACTGCTAGCTAACGCATGCTAGCACAAGCTAACCGCCGGTGTTTGTCACCTTCCTGTCCAACAGGAAGTAGATCAACTCCACGTCCACGGGTAAAAGACAACACAAGGTTCACCCTCGTTTTAGAACGATCTTTATCCACTTGGTGATTCTCCTCACTCTCATTATATTTTCTTTGAAACTCTTTGAATCTCGTCCAATCACTGAACTGTATCCACTCCTAAACTCACCTGCTGCGCTGTCATTGGCTGGAGGAAACACACCAGCTCCGCCCCCAGAAACGTCCCGAGTCAACCGTCACAAAGCAGAACAGTAAAATCCAGTGAGAGGACAGAGTCTCTGCAGACACAGTCACCACCACACATGTACGGAGGCCCAGAAGGGACAATGGAGCAGCTTCACTTTAGGAGAAGACTGTATTTTATTTTGAAGGAGAAGTCTGTATTTTATTTTGAAGGAGAAGTCTGTATTTTATTTTGAAGGAGAAAGCTGCTGACTCTGTCTTTAAAGAACTATAAATGATGTTGTGGTGTCTGTCCTGCTTTTCCTTCGGTCCAGTTTCTCTCTGAGGCCTTCATCCGATTAGAGAAGAAAGGATTACATCATCATCCAGCTCATGACCGCTTTAAATCAAGTCATGTTCATGTCCTAGCTGCGTTTTAATCAGCACCGGGTTACAGCAGAAAATGTCAGGTGTTGCACCCGCTGAGGTAATTCCAGTGTCAGCATTAAATCTTACACCGAGCTCCTAGTAGGTGTGAAGTCCTCCTTGACATACGGTTGTCATGGTGAGGGTTTAGAAAGGGGGGATAACCTGGAAGATGAGGAGGAGCAGAGGGTCTGCGTTCTCTTTGGATAGGTCCATCAGAAGTGTGTGATGACTTTGTTTTTGTACTCCTTCTTCTCATTTCTCCCGCTCACTTTCTACAAATCTCCTCTCTGTTGGCTTTGAGTATTTGTCTTGTGGTTCTTTTAATTGGATGCAAATCAAAGTTTTTTTTTAGAGTACATTATGAAAAGCTCCACCCTTTCCTGTGAGCGAGCGTGTGTCTTTCTTTTGGTGTGTAATAACGAGCTGCTGTCACATAATGTGGCCCTGCAGGTCTGCTCTGACGTCTGCTCGTTGGATCAGAGGGTGCTGTAACCCTCCAGGCTCACCCCTCACCACTCACCTGGTTCCTCCCGTCAGCCAGGAATCTCAGATGCTGAGTCAGTGTGTCGTTTGGGAGTGACTGTGTGGCGACCTGATGGTGAACTTTTATGTCACTTTTATATGACTTTAAAAACAGGTTTCTGAAACGGGAAATTATTTGTAACAATAGAAAAGTCTTTCCTGTATTTTATTAGAGTTATGGATGTCATGCTTAGATGTCAGAGAGCCATTTATCCGCTTGTTTAGGCCACAGCCCAGAAGACGAAGGCGTTTTTAAATTTCATATCACAGTAGGAGAGAGAGAGAATGTGTAATGTGAAGAATGTGTTCTGTGTGAGTCCTGCAGAACCGGTCTAACCGCCCTGGTTTACTTTAGCTTCCTGTTGTCAGGATTAACAAACTGTACGATGCTTCTGTCTGCACAAAGGTCGCCCTTAACCAAATATTTAACGTCTTCAACTGATTTTTTTTTTTTGGAAGAATGAGGAAAATACCTGACCGTCATTTTGACAGATGAGTCACTGAGGGGAGTCCACCACCACACCCTGTCATTAACCACATGCTACCTGCAGTAGCCCTCGCTGTCCAGATGTGGACCAGTGTGCATAATCAGCTGGCTTTGTTTTCATAGCATCTGACACCAGTGTGTTGGAGAGTCGGACTGGAGGCGGTGGAGCGCACCTTTGTTCACTACGGGTCACATGGGGCAAAAAGCCGCCCCTCTTGTGCTGCGGGACCGCATGCTGCATGATTTCCTCCCAGTGAAGGGGGTCATTGCAGGAAATCAGAGAGTTCTAAACAAAATTCAAAGTCAGAGGCAAAGATGCAATATTTCACTAATGTCACTCTCACTCGTTTTGATGTATTCATGCATTTACACCTCAATTGGACTCAAACTGGTCAGGGTGGGCTGATTTATATACAAATCTGGGTTTTCACTACCAAGTGTTTTTAAAATGACATTAACTGCTGAGTACTGAGTGGCTGAAGTCTAATGTCAGAATGTTGAAACCTCATCTGTGTCTTGTGTGCAGAGTTCATAAAAGTCTATTAAAGGCCATAAAACCATGGTGAGTGGGTGTGTGTAGATCCTGGTTTAAAGTTCAGGTCCTGGTCTGGTGCAGCTCTCCTCTCGCTCTCAGGCTCTTCTATATGAGATTGATGTTGAGTGTCTGAGTGCAGCTCTTGAGAAAAATGAGCGTCCCTGCAGGGATCTGGCACACGGCCCGCTCTGACTCCAAAACCCGTTAATAGAGTTTGACCAGAATATAACTGGAGCTGCTGGGAAGCGCTGATAAAGGCTGCAGGTTGATGTAATGAGGACGAGAGGAAGGCAGTTAGACTGAAGCCTCGTGTCCACTGTGATGAGGAGCCTGTTTGTTTGTTTGTTTGTTTCTGTTTTGCCTGTCGCAGAGTATAGGCAGTCAAATGAGGCTGAATTTGAAGGGACGGGCAGGAAAACAAACCCGATGTTCAGTGTTTGTTGTCAAGTCATTTGTAATGTTAGAAAAGGGAAAATCAGTTTGACCTTGGCTTGAGTGCCTCTGGTACACAGATGCCAAAGCTTTTTGAGCTGAGTGGGAGAAGTTCACAAGTTGTACAAAAACATCAGCAGCCTGAAAAAGGAGAAAAGATCTGCAGCATCTAACAGAATAAAAAGCAAAAAATGGAGTATGGTTTGAAAAAATCTAAAGTTTTACTTTATGCAACCCTCCCAACTCGTGGTTTATATTTTAATACAATTTAATATATTAATGTATAGGATGTATTTTTAGCTTTTCACTTGCAGCATGACTCTTACCCAGAACCGTGCATCCTCGTCGGTTAACACCCACCAGCACAGCTGGAGTGCCGTGACAAAACAATTCCAGAGGTAATTATTGATTTCAATCGCGACAGAAAACCCCGCAGCAGAGACGGACCGAATGCGTATCTGGTGGAAGTTAGGATGTCCGTCTGAACAGAAAAAAAAGACCTCACCTTCCTTAGAGAGTCGACCGCGGGCCCAGTGCCATGCATGAGATGTATACTTAAACGTACGATTGTGTACACAACAGCTGTGTGTACATATAACTCTCGTCATATCATTTGATGACGAACATTTAAACCATTTCAATATCCAACCTACACAGCAGCCACAATCTACACATCTGTCAGACCAACGACAAACAATTAACTAAAAATGTTTTACTAATCAGTCACTCCCTGCTAAGTGCTAAAGCTAGCTCTTTAACTCAGTAGAACGCCAAATAGAGCAACAAGAAATTCAGCCAGCTTCACAGATGGCTGGAGAAGGTCCTGAAGTCTGGACTAATTCAAAACTAGACTTTGAATCCATGGATCAATGAATCCTGAATCGTTTTTTAATCGAAAATTGATTCTGAATTGAATCGTGAGACACCCAAAGATTCCGGCCATAGTTTAGGTGTTTAATTTACATTTTTTGCAGGTGTATAATTTAAATATTTGTCTGTGTAAACATGGGGCTGACATGGATGTAACAGATGTTTCATGTCGTGCGTTTCCTAAGCTGCTCCTGATGCCCACCCTCCCTCGGGATCGATAAAGTATCTACCCATCAGTCTCTAATCCCCCCCCCCCCCCCGTCCTGAAGGGGTCGGAGCAGGAGTCCGGCCCTGCAGGTGGAGGTGTAATCTGCAGCCCGTCTTAATTAGAAACAATCCTTTCAGCCTCTCACCTCTACTCACAAAGCTCTCTCCAGTCGTCACTCTTCAGTTAGAAAAACTGAGTGAAGCTGAAGAGGACGGCGCGTTTGCTCAAAGGGACAGCGGCTGGAGAGCAGGGCAGAGATGCTGGTTTTGTTTACATTTGGTTAACAAAGGAGTGAAAGCGTATGCAGGACGTCTGCACAGAGACAACAGTCGGTTCTCAAGTTTTACCTGTATTTAAGCTAATGCTAACTGCTAACTGAGTCAATGACCGGCTTATTGTCTGTGTGGAGCTTAAAGGAGCTGAATGGAGGAGGATGACAGATCAGACAGGAGGAACAGTTTTTCTTCTTCTGCTCTTCGCCTGATCAAAGGTAACTATAATGAAATCATTTGAAAAGTGTCATTCATGTGAATTATTGGACAACTTTTTGGACAATCGTTTTATCAGTTTGAGTTTAAAAAACAAACAAAGCCAGAATTCTCCGATTCAAATTTAGAATAGAAAACACTTCATTGTCTGCTTTTCCATCTAATTACAAAAATATGTCTTTGGCCTATTTCTTAGTGCTACGCTTTGTTTCAGACCTGATCTAGTTGACAGTCTCAGAAATCTCAGCTGCACAGCTGACTCACAGACGGCTTTTCTTTTCAGACACTTTAATGTTAACTTGCTTTAACAGTCACGGAATCGACTCGTGTTCAATTTGAACTACCTCTTCACCCTGCAGGAAGCCCAACAATCTTGATGGTATTATGTCTGGACCGCCCCTCGACCTCTTTTTCATATCTGAAATTCACAGTTCCAGTGTCTGAACACGCCTCTCGCGGTCAGAGCTTTTATCCTCTGTGTCAAATATGTCTTTGACCTGCGTTTGCAAATGAATGCAATTTTAAACACATTCAATTTTGAGACGTTTTATCAAACGAAAAAAAAAAAAAACAGTAAGTGAGAAAAATCTTTGCCAATGTAAGTTGTTAGTCATCCATATTTAAATACGTACAAATAATGTTACGATCTAAACTTCTGCAACATTTTTTGGGCCAAAACCTGACGTTAGGTTCTGCCGACGTATCAGAGCAAAGTCGTAGGACACGCCCACCTGGAAGCTCACTCAAATTTCAGAGCTGGCCAATCAGAGGAGGGTGGGCAGGTGGGGAGGCGGGCCTTAAAGAGACAGAAGCTGAAGTATAGCGCTTCACTGATTTTCCTGACCCCAGTATCAGATCAATAAGGATGTTTTTGAGCTGATCAACAGGTGTACCAGACTCATTAATGGTCAAAGGGAGAATAATAGATCTCTTTGAAACAGGCTCGTCCATCCTAACTGTCTCCCCTGAACTATTTCTCTGCTGGGGTTTAAACGCCGCTGACTCAGTTTGTTTATCTATCACATTTAGCTGCTGGCTGAAAAATGGCCATCACCTTCTGACCGCCTGAATGTTTGGGCTGCGGTTGGTTCGGCCGTCCGTTAAACCGCTGACCGTTCTGTTAAGAGTTTCTCTTCTTCGGGCTGTGGCTGTAAAAACATTGGAAGTAGATGGGAAATACCTGGAATGTATTCTGCTCTGTGTCCACAGGAGAGAGGAGAACATGTTTATTCTCACAGTTTCTCAGACAGCAGGAGGAGGAGGGTCTCTGGTCGGGTTAGTGAGGGAAAGACAAACATTGATTTCTACTCTTCAACCCTCCATTAATCCCTACAGTCCAGGGATAATACTTTTGAACATCCAATTTGAAGCCCACTTATCTTTTATCATAAGTTCCTCTACTTGTGTGCTTAAATAGCGGAGGAGGTTAAAATCCTGCAGATTACGTCTTTGACTGGACGCACTAATCCGACTGTTTCTTTCATGAAATCTGAACTTTTGGTCAGGGGCTTTTTGTGCCTTTATCTGAGAGTCTGGACTGTGAGCCAGAAATCAGGGAGAGAGAGAGTGGGACACTACATGTGGGAAAGGAGCCAAGGGCTAACAAAGGCCGCCTGATACACAGACATAAGCCTCTGTACAAGGGGTGTGCGCACTAACCACTAGACCACCAGCGCCCCTAAGTCACATATTATATAAAATCCACTTCTCCATGTTCCTCTAACTCTAACATGTGTCTCTAGTCCGTCTACAAACCCCCCAATGATGAGAAAAGTCCATCCTCTCTGTCTTCTGCCTGCTCCACTTTTCAGTAAATGTGTGCTCAAATAGGCTGTTTGGAGATTTTCCCTTCATGACATCACAAAGGGCAGTAGCCCCTCCCCCAGGTGGGTGACACTCCCACAGCTAGGTGTTTGTTCTGCCCTCTGAGTCTGCCTTCTCACCGTAAACAATAGGACATGGAGCGAGAAAGCACCGAGTACACTCGAGCCTTTCCACAGAGGGGGTGTGGTCAGACACAGCTCATTTACATATTTAAAGGTACAGACACAGAAACAGCCTGTTCTGAGCAGGGCTGAAATAGAGGGGTTTATAGACATGATCAAATACAGGATCAGAGTGGATTTAGAACAAGAAACTTCACACACATGTTTTGAGGAGCTCTGACACTTATTTACACTGAAGAAGAGGAGGAGGATATGTCACCTTTAATAATAAAATAACTGTAAGCAAACTGAAGCTAACTAGGTCTTGCAGACAACATAGCTCTGAAAATAACAGGAAAGCAAATGGTTTAAAAACAAAACTTTTTGGGCATGTTTGCACCCTGACTGAGTTTAGGGAGTTATTCATCGTTCCTGCTTTAACTTGAATTTGTTAAACTTTCTTTAAGAGCGAGCAACGCCCGATAGGGAAAACAAAACCCTGCAGGCTTTTACGAGTTTGTCGAGGTCTTGGTTGGATTCGACCTGAGCTCCTCCTTACAAGCTGGTGCTGATTTGCAATTGATTTTATAATGTGGAAAAGGGCAGCAAGTGTTGAACCGTGAAGGAGTTTTCCAATAAGGCTGACATTTTCTAAAAAGCTTGCAAATGATTCTGGGGTTGTTGCATTTTGCAGAAAGTCCTGAAACTGTGAGCTCAAACAACATCGACACTGTTTGGGTACCAGAGAGACAAAAAGTAGAAGTCCCTGTAATGGCTTATTTCTTGTTTTCAGTGATCAGCTGCATGCAAACTCCTGCAGAAACATAGTCAAAGTAGCCAGCGTGTTTGTGCAGTGTAGACAGTGATGGATTCATTCCTCTCTCACGCATCTTTGTTTGTTTTTTTTAAAGCTTCTGTACTTGTTGATACTAACGATCAGGGATGGGCGACTTCGGCCACAGAGAGGGCCACATTGATTCAATTCTCTCGTAGGACACTCTTAAGGAGACAGTTAGGTTGACTTATAATTCAACCACAGGAACAGATACGTCGCTTTCATCACCATTTATGAAACCAAGGTTCATATTTTAAACTCCAGTGTTTGACCCCATGTCCACAAAGTGTTTTTTAACATTTTTTCAATGAGGATAGAGCGTTTCCTGCAGCAGAGGGCCGCCTGGAGAAAAAGCACAGCACCCAGCGTCTTTTTTTTATACAAAGTTACAGTTGCAAGAAAAACTTCCTTTGAGGCAGAAACCTGGTACAGAACCAGACTCGTGTTGAACAAACATCTGTTGATACTGAGCGATAGATGAGGAGAGAGCGTTTGTCAGCAGGCGGCTGCCCGGAGAAAAATCTGCTCTGAGCGCTCAAGTTGAAAATCTTCAAACTTTTCAGGAAGGCGCTGCTGACGTCCCTGGTCCTCTTTTCCAAATGTACAATATTCCCCGTAGTTTGGTCTCCTACAGATCCTGTCTTGTACCCACATCCTCTGATCGGGAAAGAAACAGTAAAAAGTAACGGCGGCCCGTTGTCAACAGACTGTTGTCATAGCGACAGGACGGACTGATGTGCAATGCTTTTCTTCTCAGCTCACAAACGCTTCATGCAGACGCTCCCGATCGCACCGCCGGCGCTTCTCTGCCCAGAAACAACACTAGGTGGACACGGGGCCTTAATGCTTAATTGAATTTGCTGAAGAAAAATGTTATTAACTTTTTTAATTGCAGTGAACGGAGCATTTATTGGATATTTAAGTATATATTATTTAAATTTTCAAATGGATTTAGTAATGCTAAAAGAGATTTACAGAAACGACTGCAGCCGATTATAAACCTCGCAAAGCACTAAACACCAGTCATCAAAGATTATCATAGAAATGAAAAGCATCCGCCTCTCACTATCCGGCAGTCAGCAGAGTGTTGGAGAGTTGGACTGGAGGAGGTGGAAAGCATCTTTGTTCCCTACAGGTCACACGGGGCAAACAGCCGCCCCTCGTGTGGGACCACATGATGCATGATCTCCTCCCAGTGAAGCCGGTCCTTGGAAACACGTTCTACATTAGTTGATATTTGAAAACGACCTGTGGGCGGCGTTGAGGGTTGAGGGGGGGCTTCATGTGGCCACACCCCTTCTACAGATCATTACATAACAGAGATTGTATCATCTGACACGCCTGAACGACATCTCCACGAGAAGTAAAAGTAGATCTTAATCTTCAACGATGACTTGTTTTAAAATAGCTCTTCATAGTGGCGTGAAAAATGAGCTGACAGAGTGGTGACAGTTTTCTCCTTTTCATCGTGAGTGAAGGTGAAGAGAAGCTTTGTTCTGTTTTTAAACCCTGTGGTGGTTTTTATTCTCACAGAGCTGCCGTCCTTCTTTTTTGTTTCCTGCTGTCTTTAAACGCTGCCAGGATGCTGTCAGCTTCCTCTGCCGCCTCCTTCCTCTCATGCCAGGAGGAAGCAATCATCATCCTCCTGCATGGCAATAAGCATCTTATCATGGAGGTGTTAACACAGCTCAGTTCAGACTGTTAGAAGCTTTCAGACACCACTTATGAAGATCTTTAAATTCAGATTTTTCTCATCTTTTTCCCCCCTTAAAAAAGCTCTTAAAAACTCCCACATGTTCAAGAAGAGGAGAGTGTTAACGCGCGTACCAAACCCACTTGAGGAGTTTTCATACGTGCACAAAACCTGAGCTGCATGTTTGAACTTTTCACTCTGACTTAACCCTGAATTTTCCTGCCAGCCTCCCTAGAAGTAATTTTGGAATTCAGGGTGAGCCGAGGTGTGAATAAAAACTCTGAAAGATATCAGGGGCAGATGCATGTGTGAAAGCTGCTTTTGGCTTTGTTCACATCTCAAAGTGAACTAAAGAGAGGAGAAGAACATCCTGGAGAACAGGAAACATGCAGCAGCAGGTTGATTAGAGCATGGAGATGGTAGAGGTGGCGTGCAGACAGTCTATGGTCGTGCAGTGATCACAGGTGATTAAAGGTCACCACCCCCTCCCACTGGCTCCTCCCACTGGCTCCAGGTGAATTCTCCTGATTATATCCTGCTGTGTTCTCACATCAGCTCACTCTGACTTTCTGCAGAATAAATACGAGGAGGCTGGAGGAGAAACTCAGAGTGAAGAGAGAAACATTCAGATGTTTGAGTGATCACATGACGCTCAGAGTGAAGAGAGAAACATTCAGATGTTTGAGTGATCACATGACGCTCAGAGTGAAGAGAGAAACATTCAGATGTTTGTGTGATCACATGACGCTCAGAGTGAGAATATCAGGAGTTTTCTGCAAGTGTGAAAAGGGTTTAAGTGTTTAAGCCCTCAGAGACAAGGGGGGTTAAGGGTCACCATTCCCACCGTTAACAGGCCGGTCAGGTGCTTAAGTTTGCCCCACATTTTTCACAAGGTTCTTAATCCAAATACTGAAGGTCTTCGTTCCAAACTATTGACCTTTACAAATATTTTGTTTTTGTAATTAGTAGACTTTTTACCTCCTGAAACTCATGTGATGATCATCTGAACAGACGGGAGTCTCACTCTGTTTCATTAGCTGGGACCACTTACAGCTCTATGGCACAGTGCTGCTACAGAGTGATACTCCTTTACATCGTACTCTATCTTTGGCAGAGCACATAGACCGGCTTGCAGAAAGAACACAAACCCGACAACAGCCAAGCGTTATTTTGGGCTTCCATCAGCGTACTGAAGGAATTAACATTAATTAAGGAAAGCTTATCCGATCATTTGTCGTTTTAATCTAATGGCTTCAAAGAGAGAAAATGCTTCTTCGATGATTTGTACACTTTGGAAGAGGAAGGAGAAATAGCAGTTTTTTTTCCATTATTTATTTATATTCAGTCGTTATGGAGAGCCGTGCAGTAACACCTGCCTCCCCCCCGGCTCTGCATGTTACTGCTTCAAATTAAAGTCGTAGAAATGTTCAATACTTTTACACGTTACAGTGCTCCACGTTTTAAAACGAGACACGCTCCATTATTTTAATGCTCCACAGCATCAAAAGGAGCTGAAGCTTTAAATAGACTACAGATCCTGAGTGATATTTTTTACTAAAACGCTGCTGCAAGGAAAATACAGAGAAAGAGAGCATTATCTGAATTGTAGAAACTAGTTCTGTTGCTAACATATTTGTGCAATTTAGAAAGTGTGCAGGTGGGGAGTTTGCGAGCAATTTTAAGTAATTTAAAAATGCCTACGACTTCTATGCTTGCAGCCTTTTACAGGGTTTGACTTTTATCGCAGTGCTGGTCAGTCTGGGGGCTTGACTCCCAAATAAAAATGTTCTTTTCTAATTTGACAGTTCTTGATTTAATTTAATTTTGTGGACATAATCTGCTGTCAAAAAAGTGAAATTGGTGGAAAACATTTCCGGTAAATGTCTAGAAACTCTCCCTGGGAAGTTAAGCTGGGGAATCAATAGCCCTGCAGTAAGCAGTGTGCTATGTGCATGTGATTGAGGAAATAGATAAGTGTACTTGCATGAAATCTGGTTGTTTTAGATTTTCCCCAACTATATTTAAGTTCCCTGTTAAGGAACAACATTCAGTTTTTTAAATTCCTGGTTTATTCCCATTTATTCCCATAAATTCCCTTTAATTCCCATGGAAAGTTTCCAACTTTGAAAATTCCCAGAATTTTGCAACCCTAATGTGTATTGCATATCGCAAAATGTTTAAAATCGCAATGATATCAAATCATGACTCAAGTATCGTGACAACTGCACATGTGGTGGATTTGGGGGGGGGGGGGCGTACAGGTAATAACTGTAGGTACAGCTGCCTGTTCTCTAAATACAGCAGGTGAACATAATCCAGTTGTACGAATGACAATGCAGCTCAGCCTCCGATCTTTCACCTATCGTCAGGTGAGAGGTGGAGCTTTAAACGAAGTCTCGACTCTCCTCTTGTAGGAATGGAAACCGTTTTCAGTCGTCCTGAACCAACACACCAAATACTTTAAATATTTTCCGTCCTTTCTTTCCCACGAGTGATCAGTGAGAAGTAATTCGATTGTTGTAATCCTCTGTGATTGTCAGGTAGGCTTAGCGACTGCTGGTTCAGAGGCCTGCATGTGGAGCCGTATATAATACATCAGAGAGGTGGATTATGTTGTTTAGTTTTGTTGTTTTTTTTTGTACACTATCACAAAAGGTCACTCCAAGGGTCACCTGGTGCTGAATCAGGGTACAAAAAATGGTTTCTTGGTAAAAAGCTTCCAGTTATTACAGGACTAAAAGTTTTAGTAAACCTGGAGACTATTTTAGGTTACTAAAGGTTTTTGAATAACAGTAAACAGAAAGGATCCCTAGGGGCTTGCTGGTGGTCGAGTGGTTAGTTTGCGTACCCCATAGAGGCCGGGGTCTTCAAAGTGGGCGGCCCAGATTTGAATCAGACCTGTGGCTACCTTCCCACATGTCACTCCCAAGCGGCAACCTCCAGTGTTGCTGAAGTGTAAAATCCTGCAGTTCCTGGAGTGTCCACTAGAGGCTGCTGCAGAAGTACAGAAAGTCACATACACACCCATTCTAAAAAGCCTGTTTTTACAGCAGAGATGAACATGTTTACAGCCTGGTTCAAAAAACCAAATAGGTGTGATTAGCTCATGTCTGGATGGACACACACTGTACGGGGGGTGAATGTTTTGATGACTCATCAGTTTTGATTTGATGAAGGATAAGAGTTATTCACAATAAGGCGTGTAGCTGACCTGATTGACAGGTGGGCGCGGTGTAACGGTTTGTCAGGAGGTTTAAAACCCGCCTCAGCTCCAGCTCTCAGCCTGTCGTTAGGTTGACTCAAAGTTAGACTGAGACAGCATTTCCAGCATAGAGACCGCCATCGATGGGACTCCAGCGCCCCCTGCAGGAACAGATAATTTTGTTAAAGTCAGAAACAGCTGTTCAGAGCCAGACTCCTTTAAAAAAAACATTTTAACTTGCAGGTCACAGTGGTTGCTGCTTTGTAGACTTCTTGATCTGCTGATTTGTTTGTGTCACTTTTTATGTTTTAAAAAGTTTGCTTGGATACGACTCAACACAGTTAAACCGTCCGGTAAAGGCAGCTCATTGACCAACGCCTTCCATTGTCTGTGAGCTACATTTACAGTTTTTATCAATGGAGTCTGGTGTGTTTGTAGGGAGCGATGTAACAGCTGTTTTAAAACAACATCCTCTTCCACTTTGACATACAGGTCTGTCTCAGCAGGGATGCTTTCTGTCACACACAGAGGATGATACGACCTCATACCTCCATATTACTCTCAATGTTGACGAGCCTGCTTCTTTACATAAGTCAACACGCTTCCTGAATAAACAGCCAGGCCTTCCTGACTATAAAAAGACTCTGGCGCTGCGCCTCAACTACACTGAGACATGTTTTGCTGTCATTTCTGGTCACGCCGCTTCTGTCCTTACATTCATGAGTGTCGGTGTCACAGTGGGCGGGTCTCTGGCAGTTTCTCCACACTCATAAGCACAGACACACACAGAGACACTGTGAACCAGGTGCATGTAGGAAACATATCGCTGGTGTGTTACCTGAGGACAGCACATATCCAGGAGGAGAAGAATGGAGTTGTTTTCAAAGTTTAAGTTGGGGCTGAAGAAGCCTGATGAGGAAGAAGAGCCGATCATTATGACAGAGTTGGTATGTTCACTTTGTTGAAATGACAGTAATCGGATTCATGGCAGTTATTTCTGAGACAGTATAAGATAAAAAAGTAGATATTCTTATGAGCTGTAGTTTGGGTTAAGATGTTGGAATTCATTTATAGGAAATCAAAGTGTTCATGGGACTTTTATATCATCTTAATCAATGTCTTCTTTACCTTATTATTACCTCCACCTGGTTATAAATTAGGTGTTCCTACCGCCAGACGGTGGCTGTTGAGTCTGAAAGCTTGTTGCAATTTGCCATTTAATAACAAAAGAAGAAGAAAGCATTAGTGTGAGGCGACACATGGTGGTAGTGTTGTAGTCAAGACCACACTTACCGAGACCGAGACATTTAGAGATCGAGACAGAGTCCATACCAAGACCAAGTCAAGACCAAGACCGAGTCAGGGCGAGATCGAGACCAGACCAAGACCATAAATTTCACTAAAGGATCATCATCATCATCTGTACAACGGTAAAAAAAAATGAAATTACTTGCCACTGGCAGTAAATTTATTTGAAATCCACGTCCCTATTTCCTACCATATATGATGTAGATGTGTTAAAGATTAGTCATTGTTCTCCTCTCTTATCTCTCGCTTCATTATCTCGTTTGTTTTTGATGCTCGTGGCCAATGAGCTGGTCTTACATGGCGGATGTTAGCCACAGTAGCCGGATGGGTTTATTGATGGCGATTGTTTGGTCAGCACGTCGCATGAAATCTCTGCAAATATTTGATGGATCGAAGGTTTGTGTGCAGACATGCAGTGTCACTTTGGGATGAATTTTTATCACAGGCAAAGAAAGGAAAGGCCAGTTTATTCATACAACACATTACAGCAGAGAGAGATGATTCAAAGTGCTTCACACAACACATCCAAAGCATCACGACAACGGGGAAAAGAGACGTTAAAAGAGGACGTTTGAAAGTTGTTATTGCTCAGTTATCTGACTCCAATCTGCAGGTCCACATTTTTATACATCAAATACTTAAGTACGACCAAATATGGCTTTCAAGATACCAGAATTTTATACTTTGATATGACACTAGTCAAAATGAAACGATATTGATACCTGTTTGGATATCACAGCAGCAGAAATATCAGTCTAAAGCTGGATACACAACAGGTGATTTTGGCCCTTAAACGATCAGGGGCGAGGTCCATTTCTCGATTATTTGTCCAGATAATCCTGAAGGGTGTGTGGTGTCACTCACTACGATTCTTTTACTGCTTCCAATCAAGTTGGAGCCTCCTCGATCTGGAATCATAAAACATCTAACATATTTGATGAGAGCAAGCAGACCTGGAAGCATCACCAACTGGATGTTGATTTCCATGTTGTTTATCTTATTTTTGGTTTTTTGCAAAACCACAACCCACAGCAGGACATCTAACATATTTGATATTTATGATTCCTGGTTGTTTTACCTCTGACAGAATACCCGCAGCAGCCAATGAGAGCGAGCAGACTTGGAAGCGTCACCAATCAGGTGTTGCGTCCGACAAATCACCGTCGGCTCGCGCTGCAAAGTGTCCAAAGCTGCAGATAGTTCCGTCTTCTCAGCCAGGAAATCATCCGTTTTGTTTATCTCATTTTCTGTGTTTTGCAAAAAAACAAAACCCACAGCAGGACGGCCAGCTGACCAAGTCGATCGTCCTCCATTTGTTTGTTTTTTCTTCTGAAGTCACGTTTGATCACACGAGATTCTGTGAGATCTCGTCTATGTGAAATCTAACTGCAAAAACCGATGACTCAGTCTGGCCGGATTAGAATTTAAAAAATCTGTTGAAACTTTCCTCATGTCTGTGGTCTTGCATGTTTTTAAAATCTGTTAAGATTTGAAAATCTTCTCGTGTGTGGCGCCTGAAATGAAGTGATATCTTGTCGCTGCCATCACTGAAAGTTGCAGTCAAACTCCTCCACAGTGTCTAAATTACACCAACATATTGGCAATGTTTTGGTACTGAAACGTTGCAAATATATTTATGTAATTTAGACGGTCACTGAACTTAACTTTTCCATCTCAATGAGAAGCCGAAAGGATTTGAGAAACACCAGCGTTTGGCCGACCCGTTGCACTGTTTTCATCTCTGCAGCTTTTTTCTGTATCGATGTTACAGAAGAACGTGATGTTTAGGATAACAAATGGATGAATCCAAAACGTTATCCTTTACAGTTTGTTCCTCCTGAATGATGAACTGAATGTTGAATGCTTGGAGTTGGAGATCTATAAAAAAGTGTTGTCCAGCTCCAGGCTGCTGTTGCAGAGCTGTGTTTGTGTCTGTGGTTGTACAGCTCATTGGTTCTGTGCTGGGGGTCAGCGTCGGTCAGCTCGAAGAGTTCAGCTCATTTTCTCTGAATGTCGAGACGAACTCGGACCGCATGTTCCCGTCTGACCTCCTCCACAGATGAATGTCCTCGAGCTCGGCCAAAAGAGTTTCTGTGTTTCAGGTTTAATAAAGCGTGTCTGTTTGTTTGTTTGTGTTGCAGCTTTCCGAGAGACAACCCTCCAGTGAAGATGAGACCATGGTCCCAGTACTAACCTCCAGAAAAGCCAGCGAATACCCCGTCAACGAAGCAGCGTGCATCCTGCAGGTACGCCGTAACCCTGCTGCATCATAACGCTCATCAGCTGGTGATGTCTGTGCTGGTATTTTCAGCAAAGACATCATCAGATATTTTTTTCCTTTTGTAACCGTTCATAAAGATGAATCAGTCCGATCTTTAAAGCAGCCGTCGCCCCTGTTTGTGTTTGTGCTGACAGGCCGACCTGCAGTTGGGTCTGACCCAGGAAGAGGTGTGCAGGAGGAGAGCCTATCACGGCTGGAATGAGTTCGACATCAGTGAAGATGAGCCGCTATGGAAGAAATACATCTTACAGGTAACTAATGAAGCTCTTTGAAATGCACCATCTTCTGCTGCTGAAGCTCCCTCCTTAAAAAACCAATCAAAAAATCTACCCGACATGACGCCTTGCGCTTGAAAAAGAAAACAAGTGAGATCGATTACACTCTGTAGTCGATGAGCTCCCTCGATCTTGAAAATGCGTCACCAAAATCAATTCTCATTCGAACTCTTTTCTACTTTTTCTACGTGCTTTTTGAGGTTTATTCATCTTTTATGTTTCTGCTTTACTGCAGTACCTCTGGCATCCACTAGGGGCTGTCTCTATAAGTGACAGTCTCCAAAGAACTCCATGTTAAAATGTCCATCTTTACAGCAGAAATAAACGCCTTCAGATAATAACCAGCCTTACCTTTAAGTCATCCTGAATTGCTGTGTCTGAAGTCTGTGAGGAAAGAAGTTGGCCGTTGTCGGTGACAGATGCAGCTCACTCAGAATATCTTCTCCTCTGTCGCCCCCCGGTGGTGGAACGAACTTCCTCGTTCCTCGAATTGCTCGTTCACAGACACACATCTCAGCGTGACATTTTCCCTGTCGTATTGGGCGCATGGCGAGGTTTCAGGAGGCAAGACGTGATGTAAGAATCACGCCGCCGCCAATAGGAAGAGAGGGTTAGCCTTTAAATCAAAGCTACACTTATGATGATCGCATTTTTAAAACGTCACTCCTGCCAACTCAATTGCATGGAACTTTCCTGAATATTTCCTGCTGCGTTAGCACGTCACCTCACCCTGACTGAGCAAAAAGTTGGCCTTAACTCTGAATATTTCGGGACATGTTCAGGTTTTTTTTCCTGCGTGAAAACAGCTACTCTTTAAGACTTAATTTACATCTTAAAACGCAGACAGTTTATTGGCTTCAATTCACAGAATGTAGACGGCAGTAGTAGTTTGTTCGTCTGGGTTTGAATGCTGCTGATTTTTCGAGAAGATGAGTCTCAGGAAGCCGTTCACACGCCCAGCAGCAGCTCGGGGATGAAACCAAGCGACTATTTTAATCCATTGCCTGAGAGAAAACTCTCGAGGCTCGTCATGCTCCACAGTGTCATTGTTCTGTCATGACAACACAACGTCGGCTCAAACAGAACACAATACTGTCTCTTTTATATCCCCTTTTGTTTGCTTCGTTTCTTCTCTTACATTGTTATAATAGGTAGTTATTTTTGTGACACAGCGCTGAAATGGCCCTTCCCTATGTAATTACATTACGCAGTAATATCACGGAATGAGCTGGCATTCATATTGAAAAGAAAGAGCCGAGCGTTACCTCATCCTTTAATTCAATATTTTACGGGTGTTTGAACATGAAGAGATCATAAAGCTGCTGATGTTTTTACAAGTTATTAAAAGAGTTAATAAGATAATCAAAGAACAAAACTGCAACAATAGTTCTAAACATCATAGAGAGCTGTCTCCCCCCCCTCTTCTCTAGAGTGGATGCTCACTCAGGTCACCATGTGGTGGACTCTGAAGCTTCAGTGTTTATCCAGCTCTGCATGGGTCTGTAAACCTTTCTGTGTTCTAACCTCTCTCCAGTTTTCAAAAGCATCTCCAATATTGATCCTAGTTTGAGCACGTTTCTGCTCGTGGAGCTTATTAGAAACATGCAGAGGCTTTTTAGGTCGGGTACAATCACTTCTATCTGAACCACTTCTCTTGACCGCTTCCATCGCTGCAACACCTGTTGACCTGATAACTGCTCTCATATCTGACAAACCGAGGGGCGTCCTAAACGGCCGTGTGGGGGGGGGTCTTAAAAGCGCTTCCTTCTCTGGTCCAAACAAATCCAGAGCATTCAGGAGCAGAATCTAAAGTTAGAAGGAGGACATACTGGCTGCTGCATTGTTGTCAGAGAAGCCAGCACTTCAACATAGCATGTTTCCTTAATGATCAGATAGTAAGATACCTTTATCATCTCACTCTCTACACATCTTCCATATTGTGAAGACGCTCTTCTTCCTTTAACTTTTTTTATTATCTTGGAATAGAAAAATGCTTCACATCTGAGGACTCAAATCATCCCTTGGACGTCTTTTTACTGTAAGCTATTTTTAGGTGCGTTGTTACACATCGTAAAATATGATGGGATCAAACATTAGCGAGAAGAGACATGGATCGAAAACAGTCCAGGGTGGGGGGGTGGATCTTATTTAGAGTGGTCAGCTGAGTGGGAAATACTTTAAAAGAAGATTACCCACACTGACTTTAAGGTTAAATGAAAGGTTAAGCGTAAGAATGAGACGGTTGGCAGTGATCTCAATCCGCTCTGACAGAAGTCACATGAGCTGATATTTGTTTCTTTAAGCTCGCTACATTTCTCAACGTCTTTGTCAGCGGCTACATCTTGTCTTTGTTTCTTTTGTGATGGAATAAAGGCCACACCTGATATGTATCACGCTGGTGTTATTCTTGAACATCATCATCTTATGAATAGTTATCAGTGCAGACAAACCGGACGGACCAGAGGAGAGGGAGGATGAATGACGTTGATGATTCACATGATTTAACCTCTGACTTTTCAAGATTTTTAAATGTCAGCTGTCACGCTTGGACAGAAACACTCACAGATGGTTTCTTTACTTGCGTATTAGTGAAGTGATCAACCGGAAGAAGAACCCCCAACAGTAAGAGGACACGTTATTTTTTTTAAAGGAAACTGAGCACAGGGTTGTGTGTCCTGGTCAGATCTGAGTGGTTTAAATAAAGGACACCAGCCAGAGGCAGAGCGGTCGCTGGTCTGTTTCGTCCACATGAACTCCGACAAGGACAGAAGCTGCTGCTGGTGAGCCGAGCAGCCGCAGGACGGAGGGGAGCGAGGAGAGGCTGAGCGGCAGAGGTTAAATTTAGAAAGGTGGCAGGAGAGGAAGGACAGAAGGAAAGGATGAAGGAGAGAGAAAGCTGCTTCTACACAAAAAAATGCTCCAGATTTCTGTGTGAACTCATGTTTCTCTGATCTGTCAGGTTTCCTTGTAGAAAGCGTTAACTCTTGACCTGACGGGCCTGTGAGGGGACAAAAAGGCTCTTTAAAGGAGCACTGCTGTGTTTCTGATACCCATGTGGAGACGTATGTGTAATCTGCACAGGCAGACTGAAAAGAGGGCAACACACTCCAGCTGTGCAGAGTGTGAGAGGAGACGAGGACTTGTTGACGACAGCACTAAAGCAAACCTTTTCAAACTGAAGAAACAGTCAGTGTACTGCTGCGGGAAATGTGCTGATTCATGGAGGACATGTGGGGAAACTGTAGAGTTCTGACACACTCATTAAACAGACTCTGTCACATCCTGATTACAGATAAGTACTCTGAAACCCACCGCGCTCTGAGGAGCAGGCAGCCGGGTGGTTTCTGTGCGCCTCTATCCACTGTCCTGTCTCAAATAAAGACATAAAGCCCAAAAATTAACCTTAAAAAACATGAACAGTATTAAAGGTCACATATTCTGCAAAATCCACTTCACCATGTTCCTCTATCTCTAATATTTCCCCTTAGTCCGTCTACAAAACCCCCAATGATGAGAAAAGTCCATCCTCTCTGTCTTCTGCCTGCTCCACTTTTCAGAAAATGTGTGCTCAAACAGGCCGTTTGGAGATTTTCCCTTCATGACATCACAAAGGGCAGTAGCCCCTCCCCCAGGTGGGTGACACTCCCACAGCTAGGTGTTTGTTCTGCCCTCTGAGTCTGCCTGCTCACCGTAAACAATAGGACATGGAGCGAGAAAGACCGAGTACACACAAGCCCTTCCAGAGAGGGGGCGTGGTCAGACACAGCTCATTTACATATTTAAAGGTACAGACACAGAAACAGCCTGTTCTGAGCAGGGCTGAAATAGAGGGGTTTATAGACATGATCAAATACAGGATCAGAGTGGATTTAGAACAAGAAACTTCACACACATGATTTGAGGAGCTCTGAGACTTATTTACACTGAAGAGGAGGAGGAGGATATGTGAATTTTGTACACAGGCAAATATTTTCAGATGAATAGTCCTGTCAGCATTAATGCCTTAATCACAATAACTAATCATAGGACCCACACTGCTCCGTTACTTTTTACTGCATGTTTTTTTATTTGATATTGTTTTTACACGGATCAGACACGGAGCGAGGAGGATGTGTGGGTACAAGACACGACCTGTAGGCGGCAAAGCTACAGGAAATATACATTTGGAAAAGAGTGACGTGACATCAACAGCGCCTTTCTAAAAAAATAATAATAATCAACTTCGAGCGGCCGCACCAAGAAGGCGGAGAGCTCGGAAAAATAGATGATATTCTTTTATAAAAAATAATAATAAGTCGCTAGCGCTCAGAAGAAAACACCAGCTGACACGGGGCTGACAGAGAGTCAAGACAGTTAAAATAAAAAACAGAAACTATTTTAAATGCAAAATAATGGAATTTCAAACTCGGATTCAGAATGTGAAATTTTCAGCTGTTCAGTCTGTGACATCTCAGCCGAGTGTAAAATCTTCTTCCAGATATTTCCAGCTCTCCTGTAAAGTCTCTCAGCCCGGTCAGTTCCCCTCTTTTCTCTCGTCTTCCTCGCTGTAAGTCGCTGCAGGTCGGGGTTTTTCTGTCCATAAAGTGAAGCTGGTTGGATTTGAGGATCTGTGGATTAAACAGTTTAAGTTTCCGCTGCCTTCAGTCGTGTGTGTCGTTGATGTGGAAACCGGGTCATTTGGATGCTGGAGCTGAAAATAGAGCTGGGAGCGTCGGCCCTGTGAGCTTTGACTTTTCATTATGGATGACTGACACGTGTTCAGCTCGTTCCTCCATCATGGAAAACACAGAAGCATCCGTGTAGGGACGGTGAGGGAATAACTCATGAACTAAAGACAAGTTAAGACACTTTAAATACAAATTAAACCCTTGAAGAATGTCCTGACTGTCATAAATAAATCTATAATTATTTATTCAAACAGCAGGTGTCACTTGAGGAGGGACATGTGAACAAAAACAAAAACTCAACAGCAAAATTGACAGAAACAACGCAGTGCATATTTATTGATAACACACATCAGCAACAAAGAGCTTCATACATCAGTGATGTGTCCCGGGGTATTTCAGGTCTGGAACATCAGACACCCTCTCCAGGCGACCCGTCCTCGGGCAGCAGCCTTGTGTCTGGGCAGCATTCCTCTCCTCAACCTCTGCCATCTTGAGTCCCTCTCTCTGCCGCCTCTGTGTCGTGCTTGATGACCTGCTTCTTCTGGACACCTGTGAGGCCCGAGAGCAGGTGTGCTCTGCAGAGGGACCTGCTTTTTTTTTTTTTTTTTTTTTAAACGTGTTTCTTTTTTACCTGGCCCACAAAAAAGAAAAAAGCTCTTTTGAAAATCTTTCAAATAAACCAAAAAAAAATCTAAACAAAGATCAAATAAAAACCCCAAAACAAGACCAAGATATTCAGGATTGAGACCGAGATAAAATCAAGAAATTCAGGGATCGCTAAGAGTCAAGACCAAGACAAAAGCAGGACGAGGCCGAGACGAGACCAAGACATTTAGGATTCAAGTGCAGGTCACTCATTTAGATCGTAACACCGGAAGGTTGCAGCTATAACCGGGGGATGAAAATGAAATGATAAAATGAAATGATTTGTTCTTTTAGAAAGAGGCGTTTTCCTTCTAATCTCAGTAATGATGTGGAAAAATATCTGATCAGTGGTGGTCTTGACCGGTCTTCATTTAGAGTCCGCCCGTCTGAGACC
>NC_089202.1:31097543-31130043 GCF_963930695.1 Labrus bergylta
ATGTTGGGAAAAGAATCAACCCTTTGTCAAGCCCCGTCCCCACCAGGAAGTAAACCTCTGCTGTGCCCCGCCCCCCTTGCTTACCGTTACTAGGTTAGAGGTTGGCTCAGTCCCATTTGAAATATTTTAAAATACACATTTCTGGGTAACTCAGCCTGAATTAGCAAATTTAATTGTTATTCACAAACGACGTTCATCTGCTCCTCCTTCTTTCCTTCAGCCTTTTTTTTTTTTTTTTGGATGTGTTGTTTTTTTAAGACTCAGATTTCTTCACCATCGTCCCACAGACGTTGTTTCTAAAAGTCTTTTTAAAAGCTTTACGACTTCAAACACAGAAAGTTTTCCTGTCAGAGGACAGATGAAAGCAGAGATGATTACAGGAGGAGATTGATCCTTTTATTCAAATAACTCTGCGCCCGTCTGATGTTCAACCGACACACAAAAGAGTTTCTTGATGTTGGAGTCGGCTCGCTGTAAGGAGAAACTGTGCAGAGTCTCTCCCGCCCTGAAACACAGACGCCACACAACAGACAGGAAGCAGCGTGTTGTATCGCTCTAACAGAACAAGTGAATCATTGTTCAGAACTGAGGCTGTGACGGCAGGACGGGGTCTAACCTGCTGCATGTTGATTTACAGTCATCAGATACACCTCTGATCACCTGAGGTACCCGAGCTCTCGATGTAAATGTGAGGTATCGAGCTCATTCCCACTGCACTGAATCTTTTAGCAACATGTTGATGTTTGGGACTTTTTGCTGTTATTAGAGAGGTCAGCTGAAGAGAGACAGGAAGTGTTTGGAGGAGAGAGAGGAGGGGATGACGCAGCAAAGGGTCGAGGTCAGATTTGAATCCACAGCCGCTGCGACGAGGACTGTGGCCTCTGTACATGGGGCGTGCAACATAACCGCTAGGCCATCAACGCTCCTTCAACGCTTCGTCAACTTCATTTTAATTCTTGAGTTTGTTGTTTTCATCAATTAATCACAGCTCAGAGAGAATCAACATGTCAACATGCCGATCCAAATCTTTTCAATTAGACAATTTAAACCAGAAATAAAACATGACGGAACAAGTTGAAAGGTCAAATAAACCATCAAGTCTTTAAGGGCATTTTCAAGTTAGTGCGGTTCATCTGTTCTGGTGTGAAAGCTGTCAATCAAACTCTGGTGTTGACCGAACAACCGTACAGAGACCGCCTGAAAAGGTGGTTCTCAGTCCGCTTGTTTTCAGACTCTGGTTAATAAAAACAAAAAGTGATGAGCAGAGCCGACATCAGTCTGTAGTCGTCTGTCCGTCTAGAAACTAAAGTGTCTTTGGAGCAGCCTCAGCCAATCAGGAGGCAGCTAGTCTTTGTTTACTTCTGGGAGATTCTGTCCAATCAGAGAGCATTTCCTCTCTCATCAAACATTTTGATCCTCTTGTAAAAGTCACCGTGTGAACACAGACCAAACTTGAGGTGATGTTGATCCATCCATGATTCAGACCAGAGCAAACAATCTAGAGGTGTGAAAATGCCCCAAAGACCATCAGTGTTTGAAAAGTATCTCCAGGGATCGACTGAAGTATCAAATAACCAAATCAACGATCTGTTTGTTTGTTTGTTTCAGGCTCCTAAGACGCCGCTGCAGAAGAGCATGGACCTGCTGGGGAAGCAGCTCTCGCTCTACTCCTTCGGCATCATCGGTTTGTTCCTTTTCTATTCATCAGTCTTAATAACATCACTCTTTTTTATATCCAGCTGTGTTCAGTCTGGATGTGTTGTTCTCTGTTCCAGGGGTCATCATGCTGGTGGGCTGGCTGCAGGGGAAGAGCCTCCTCGACATGTTCACCATCGGAGTCAGGTACAAACTTTCTGTCCTCCTCTGAATCAGCTGATCGGTGTTCACTGCAGATGTCTGTTTGTCGGTCTCTGTTATCAGGTTATAATCGACTGAGCTTCGACCATGAGCACATTTTGACCCCTTCACACAGACGTGTTGTGACGTTTAAAGTAATCCCTTCAGGTGTGGCAGCTTTAAGGAACTTTGTTAAGATAACACAGCTGCACTGATGTGACTTATGACTCTTTAAAGCTTTACATTTCTTAGGGCGCACTCGCACTTTGCAATCCGTATCGGGGCGACTAGTTTTCAAAGATCACTGGCCCGACCCATGTAGCCGCTGGCCCAGGAACATTACTTTTGATTCATAGAATAACAGTCACCCATTTACTCTTGAACCATTCTGATTCAAAAGTCAATTAAGACTTTTATTTAATTAATTAAGCTCTGATTATAAACATATTGTGTATTTTTCTTATATCTACGTGCTCATGTTTATTCACCATGCTGATAACTGTCAGAGTCTACTTAATCTGATATTAATATGAGGCTGTGATAGGGGCTTCAGCACAGTATGGGGCGCCCTGAAGATATGATGCTCACAGGGTTGTAAATCTCAGTAATTCATTCAAAGTGTTTCTATTATTCCTGTAAAATAAAACAATGTTTCACCAGAATGTGTGGCTGATTTATCGATCTGTTCCTTTCAGCTTGGCGGTCGCTGCCATCCCGGAGGGTTTGCCCATCGTGGTGACGGTGACGCTGGCGCTCGGTGTGATGAGAATGGTGCAGAAAAGAGCCATCGTCAAGAAGCTTCCCATCGTAGAGACTCTGGGTACGAACAAATCATCGTCTGATAAACAATGTTTTTCCTCTGAGAACGGATGGAAATTATTCTGTGATTCTGGTGAAGCCAAACATCTTCCAGACAGGACTTCCTTTTCCCTGCAATGTAAACGCCGTTTTTTATTGGTCTCTTAGGGGAGCGCCCGTTCATCTGTTTCTAATGAGACTAACGATGCAGATTTGTAAAAAAAAAAAAAAGTCGAGCTTTGTCAGTTCTGTCGTCAAGAGGAGAAGAAAACAACTTTTCTAATGTTTGTTTGTTGAACGGAGGTCAGGTCGATCATTTCTGATGCATTCAAGGAAGTCAGGAAATCCAAACGCTGGTCGGCTCTTGAGACACAAATGTTTGATCCCCGTGGATCGTTAGCTTCACTTTTATGCAGATATCTATTTATAGAAACAAATAAATGATTGTTAGGATATGACCACTTGGAGGCGGGACGTCAGAGCGTGGATAATGTTCAGCCTGCTGACACGTAATTGGTCAATACAGCTCAGACTTCAAATGTCCAAAGAAGGGGAACCAGTAGACTTCTCAAGCTGAACATCTGCATACAGAGAAACTCTCTCTGTGAAAAGTTATGGAATCGTTTTTGTGCCAAAAAAAACAAACAAACCTTTTTAAATTGCAAACAAAAATAAGACTTTGAGAGAGATATAATCTCACTGAAGCAAAAAAAAAAAAACGTTTACTCCCAGCTCATCACAGACTATGTCCATCTTTTCTCCGTTATAAACTCTGCTGATGTTGATAAGTTTCACTTCTCATGCAGACGGGGGCGGGTCTGTCAGTAGAAAGACTTCCTGGAAAGTCCGGGGCATTTGAGCTGTCACTCAAAAACTCATTAGCCAATGGGGACGCATTCCTCATAAAGCCCGCCCACTTGAGAGGTTTGTGCCAGAATCGCAAACAAAAAGTCAGCAAAAGTCTGCTCAGTGAAAAAGAAAAAGAGGGAACTGTAAACAAGATGACTGATGATAAGAAAAGTAAAAGCTGATTTAGTAAATTTTTTTTGCTTCAGTGAGATTATATCTCTCTCAAAGTCTTATTTTTGTTTGCAATTTAAGAAGTTTTGTTTCATTTTTTTGGCACAAATTTGATTCCATAAAAAGTAAAACTCCTGTTGTTGTTGTTGTTGTTGTTGTTGTTGTTGTTTTCTCCGTCAGGCTGCTGTAACGTGATCTGTTCAGACAAGACGGGAACTCTGACGAAGAACGAGATGACCGTCACTCAGCTGTTCACGTCAGACGGACTCCATGCTGAGGTCTGAATCCCCTCTTCATCATCACTGACTCATCATAGGAAAGATTTTCTCTTAGATAAACATACCAACTCCCAAGTTTAAAATGTAACCCAGACGACTCAAAGACTGAGTTTTTCTGCAGTTTTTTGATCGTTATGAAAGTTTAAAAAGTTTCTCAAAGTCTAAAATGAACCGTAAAAGTGTTAACATGAAGTCTCAGTGGAGGGTGAAGGCTCCTGCTGTGGTGTGTGTGTGTTTCTGAGGTCAGCTCAGAACACACAGACCCACTTCCTTCATCTGGAAACCCCAGCAGCCATCAGGAGAAGTGGGTCAGGTGACTGAGGAGCAGGAGACCTGGTCTGATTTGAATGTGATGACTCCTTAATGTGACCTCAAATGATCATGACTAACATGGACCTGCATAGAGGACTGTGACATATATAAAAAGAGTTGTGTTGTTACAGGAAGTTTGAGGATTATCAGGGAGATTCTTTTTCTTCAGGTTATGTTTTATTTCTTATTCATCACAAGTTGTTAAACCTGTATGTTGTCCTGCAGGTGACAGGCGTCGGATACAACGGAGCAGGAGAGGTTTTAGTGGACGGAGAGATCACCCACGGCTTCTCCTGTCAATCAATCAGCAAGATCGTGGAGGTGAGGACACACGAGGGCTGCAGGGTGGAAAAGATTTCCACTCCTCGTCTTTGTCAAATTAATTTAAAGGTCCAATCAGTGAGCTGTATAGAGAGTGAGATGATAAAGGTATCTTACTCTCTGATCATTAAGGAAACATGCTCTGTTGAAGTGCTGGCTTCTCTGACAACAATGCAGCAGCCAGTATGTCCTCCTTCTAACTTTAGATTCTGCTCCTGAATGCTCTGGATTTGTTTGGACCAGAGAAGGTAGGCGCTTTTAAGACACCCCCCACACGGCCGTTTTGGACGCCCCTCAGTTTGTCAGATATGAGAGCAGTTATCAGGTCAACAGGTGTTGCAGCGATGGAAGCGGTCAAGAGAAGTGGTTCAGATAGAAGTGATTGTACCCGACCTAAAAAGCCTCTGCATGTTTCTAATAAGCTCTATGATGTTTAGAACTTAAACTGCAGTACCCATTGTGTGTGTGTGTTGTTAGGTGGCCTGTGTGTGTAACGACTCAGTCATCAGGAATCACGCTCTGCTGGGGCGACCGACAGAGGGAGCTCTCATCGCCCTCGCCATGAAGGTAAAACAAAACACTTTTTATAGGTCCACTAGATTACAGCTAAAATCTTATTCACTGTTATTTTGATAAATATTGAGATCAAGAATATGAATGTCGATGACTGGCTTCTCGGCAGGAAGTAGCCTGATATTTTGTCTTTGCTTTTTATCTGCCATTTTGCACATATCCGAGAGAAAACTGCCAACGATGATGGTCTCATTTAACGACGCCTGAGTTTAAAGAGCGTCTTGTGGCGGTCTCTGTGAAGTCGGAGCGAACAGTGTCCAGTGTCCTGCTCAGGGGAGGACACATCTCTTCTTCTTCTTCTAGCCTCTAGCGCTCAAACATAGATAAGCCAAACTGGTTCTACTAAAGAGGGATTACTGGGAGCTCCAGGCAAGGTTTACAACAAAATAAGTCTCAGAAAAATGACAGACAGAAGACGGATTGTAGGAGCCAAGTTATAAAGTGTAAGACACAAACTGCTCCAGCAGGTGTCACCTCTGGGTTCAGGTCATACACTCTACAGGTGGTAACCTTCACCGGGGTGTCAGGTGTTGCTAGACGGAAGAGCGCGAACACTTTTCTGACCGCTACAGCACACCAGGTAACGCGGAGTGAATCTTTGTGTGGACATTTAGAATCTTGCATGTGAAATATATTGAATGAGAAATAAATATTCCTGAGAAGTGAAGCCAAGTTAGTAAATTAGTTTTTTTTTTTTTTTTTTTTTTTTAAGATTTAGTTTGGGCTTTTCGTGCCTTTAATGCAGAGAGAGGACAGTGGATAGAGTCTGAAACCAGAGAGAGAGAGAGGACAGTGGATAGAGTCTGAAACCAGGGAGAGAGAGAGGACAGTGGATAGAGTCAGAAACCAGAGAGAGAGAGAGGACAGTGGATAGAGTCAGAAACCAGAGAGAGAGAGGACAGTGGATAGAGTCTGAAACCAGAGAGAGAGAGAGGACAGTGGATAGAGTCTGAAACCAGAGAGAGAGAGAGGACAGTGGATAGAGTCTGAAACCAGAGAGAGAGAGAGGGCAGTGGATAGAGTCTGAAACCAGAGAGAGAGAGGACAGTGGATAGAGTCTGAAACCAGAGAGAGAGAGAGGACAGTGGATAGAGTCTGAAACCAGAGAGAGAGAGAGGGCAGTGGATAGAGTCTGAAACCAGGGAGAGAGAGGACAGTGGATAGAGTCTGAAACCAGAGAGAGAGAGAGGACAGTGGATAGAGTCTGAAACCAGAGAGAGAGAGGACAGTGGATAGAGTCTGAAACCAGGGAGAGAGAGGACAGTGGATAGAGTCTGAAACCAGAGAGAGAGAGGACAGTGGATAGAGTCTGAAACCAGAGAGAGAGAGGACAGTGGATAGAGTCAGAAACCAGAGAGAGAGAGAGGACAGTGGATAGAGTCTGAAACCAGGGAGAGAGAGGACAGTGGATAGAGTCTGAAACCAGGGAGAGAGAGGACAGTGGATAGAGTCTGAAACCAGAGAGAGAGAGAGGACAGTGGATAGAGTCTGAAACCAGGGAGAGAGAGGGCAGTGGATAGAGTCTGAAACCAGAGAGAGAGAGGACAGTGGATAGAGTCTGAAACCAGGGAGAGAGAGAGGACAGTGGATAGAGTCTGAAACCAGAGAGAGAGAGAGGACAGTGGATAGAGTCTGAAACCAGAGAGAGAGAGAGGGCAGTGGATAGAGTCTGAAACCAGAGAGAGAGAGAGAGGACAGTGGATAGAGTCAGAAACCAGGGAGAGAGAGGACAGTGGATAGAGTCTGAAACCAGGGAGAGAGAGGACAGTGGATAGAGTCAGAAACCAGAGAGAGAGAGAGGACAGTGGATAGAGTCTGAAACCAGAGAGAGAGAGGACAGTGGATAGAGTCTGAAACCAGAGAGAGAGAGAGGGCAGTGGATAGAGTCTGAAACCAGGGAGAGAGAGGACAGTGGATAGAGTCTGAAACCAGAGAGAGAGAGAGGACAGTGGATAGAGTCTGAAACCAGAGAGAGAGAGGACAGTGGATAGAGTCTGAAACCAGAGAGAGAGAGGACAGTGGATAGAGTCTGAAACCAGGGAGAGAGAGGACAGTGGATAGAGTCTGAAACCAGAGAGAGAGAGAGGGCAGTGGATAGAGTCTGAAACCAGGGAGAGAGAGGACAGTGGATAGAGTCAGAAACCAGAGAGAGAGAGAGGACAGTGGATAGAGTCTGAAACCAGGGAGAGAGAGGACAGTGGATAGAGTCAGAAAGAGAGAGAGGACAGTGGATAGAGTCTGAAACCAGGGAGAGAGAGGACAGTGGATAGAGTCAGAAACCAGAGAGAGAGAGAGAGGACAGTGGATAGAGTCTGAAACCAGAGAGAGAGAGGACAGTGGATAGAGTCTGAAACCAGGGAGAGAGAGGACAGTGGATAGAGTCTGAAACCAGAGAGAGAGAGAGGACAGTGGATAGAGTCTGAAACCAGAGAGAGAGAGAGAGGACAGTGGATAGAGTCTGAAACCAGGGAGAGAGAGGGCAGTGGATAGAGTCTGAAACCAGGGAGAGAGAGAGGACAGTGGATAGAGTCTGAAACCAGGGAGAGAGAGAGGACAGTGGATAGAGTCAGAAATGACATGTGGAAAGAGGCCACAGGTGGAAGCGAACCCGGGCCTACCGCTCGAGACGAGTCTCAACACATGGGACGCGCGCCCTAACCACATTGTGTGTGTGTGTGTGTGTGTGTGTGTGTGTGTGTGTGTGTGTGTGTGTGTGTGTGTGTGTGTGTGTGTGTGTGTGTGTGTGTGTGTGTGTGTGTGTGTGTGTGTGTGTGTGTGTGTGTGTGTGTGTGTGTGTGTGTGTGTGTGTGTGTGTGTGTGTGTGTGTGTGTGTGTGTGTTCCAGATGGGTCTGGAGAGCCTGAAGCAGGAGTACGTCCGTGTGGAGGAGCATCCGTTCACCTCGGAGCAGAAGTGGATGGCCGTTCGCTGTGTTCACCGCAGCCTGCAGGTCAGCATGGTCACTGATATCTGAGTGTATCACCTCCACCTCCTGCACCAACCTGCTGCGTCCTCAAGAACTCTTTAACTCGTGCTTAATATAAAGAGGACATATTCTCCCCCTCCTCCACCTTTTCAAACAGTCCCCCTCCTCCACCTTTTCAAACAGTCCCCTCCTCCTCCACCTTTTCAAACAGTCCCCCCCTCCTCCACCTTTTCAAACAGTCCTCCTCCACCTTTTCAAACAGTCCCCTCCTCCACCTTTTCTAACAGTCCTCCTCCACCTTTTCAAACAGTCCCCTCCTCCACCTTTTCAAACAGTCCTCCTCCACCTTTTCAAACAGTCCCCTCCTCCACCTTTTCTAACAGTCCTCCTCCACCTTTTCAAACAGTCCCCCCCTCCTCCACCTTTTCAAACAGTCCTCCTCCACCTTTTCAAACAGTCCCCCCCTCCTCCACCTTTTCTAACAGTCCTCCTCCACCTTTTCAAACAGTCCCCTCCTCCACCTTTTCTAACAGTCCCCTCCTCCACCTTTTCAAACAGTCCTCCTCCTCCACCTTTTCAAACAGTCCTCCTCCACCTTTTCAAACAGTCCCCTCCTCCTCCACCTTTTCAAACAGTCCCCCCCTCCACCTTTTCAAACAGTCCCCTCCTCCTCCACCTTTTCAAACAGTCCCCCCCTCCTCCACCTTTTCAAACAGTCCCCTCCTCCACCTTTTCAAACAGTCCCCCTCCTCCACCTTTTCAAACAGTCCCCTCCTCCTCCACCTTTTCAAACAGTCCCCCCCTCCTCCACCTTTTCAAACAGTCCCCTCCTCCACCTTTTCTAACAGTCCTCCTCCACCTTTTCAAACAGTCCCCTCCTCCTCCACCTTTTCAAACAGTCCCCCCCTCCACCTTTTCAAACAGTCCCCTCCTCCACCTTTTCAAACAGTCCCCTCCTCCACCTTTTCAAACAGTCCTCCTCCACCTTTTCAAACAGTCCTCCTCCACCTTTTCAAACAGTCCCCTCCTCCACCTTTTCAAACAGTCCTCCTCCTCCTTTTCAAACAGTCCTCCTCCACCTTTTCAAACAGTCCCCTCCTCCACCTTTTCAAACAGTCCTCCTCCTCCACCTTTTCAAACAGTCCTCCTCCTCCACCTTTTCAAACAGTCCCCCTGTGGTCTAAATGAAACATCTGTGCTGTGCTTTGGTCAAAATATAACATGAATCAAGCACCAGAGGAGGTTTGTGACCCTGTATAAACCAGCTCTCTCACAACGCTCCGTTTTGGTGTGTGTCTCTTTAAATGTAATGACCCCGCCCCCTGAGTTTTCCCCGTAGACATCACTCCTCTGTAGAGAGAATAAAAATGGCTGACCTGCGTAAAAGTTTTGTTCTAGTCTGGGGGTGGAGTCTATGGGTGGAGATACCAGGGGAGAGGAGGGGATTTTTTTTAACCAGAATCCCACTGTGACATCACAAGGAGAGCACATTTGAAACAGAGCATTTTTCTCTGTGTTGTAAGACTTATGCAGACCACAAACAAAGGACTGGATGGGTTTATTTCACATGTTGTGGGTCAGTAGACTCTCAGGATACCCAGCGCCATTTTCTACTTTTTATCAGACATTATTCTCCATCCGTAGACCATCTCTAATACGAGTGGTGACCGACAGCGGTGTGTCGGTCACCACGGTCTTCACGGTCTTCTCATATCATAACAACTGACTACCGCCCCCTGCTGGCATGAAGAGTTACTTCCCCTCACGCATGAGCAGAACGTACGTGGTGGTTGGCCGTCGGCTGTAGTCTTTGCGGTGTGTTCAAGTGCAACTTTTTGGCCAAGATGTGAGGCGAGACAAGCGGTTCTGAGCCACACAGTAACAAAAGCTGACATCGAAGCTGACAGGGAATCATTAGAGTGATTCTCTCCGTATAATTTGCATGATGTTTTTATCACAGCAGCTCATACAGCAACAGTACGGCAGCTTTCAGCAGCAGCTCACACTTCATTATACAGTGGTCTTTGATGTAACATCCAGTGTTTCCACGGCAACCATAAACATGTCGTTACATGGTGGACCTCATAGTGCTGTGACTTAGCTTTTGTTAAAAACACATTATTGTCGTTTTTTGGTCGATTAAATGTCTGCGAAACTGTTTCCTGTCACTTGTTACTTTTAAAAACGTCTTTAACACGATGATTAACGGGATTTATTTGTGGTGAAAAACGTAGAACGCAAGTCTTCCTTTCAAGGTTAACCTTTTTTATTTTGTGGTTTGATTTGATCCAATCATCTTCACGCTCCTCTGCGTCGCTCCCTCAGGACAAACCTGGAGTGTACCTGATGAAGGGAGCGTACGAGCAGGTGATTCGCTTCTGCAGCTCCTACAACAGCAGAGGAAGCTCACTGTCACTGAACAACCAGCAGAGGGAGCTCTACCAGCAGCAGATCAGCTACATGGGCAGCGCCGGCCTCCGAGGTAAACAAACACTCTGACACAGAAGAGAAACTGAAGCTGAATCATTCCCGTGGTTATTCACACCGTTTCTCTGTGTCTTTCTCTCGTTAGTTTTGGCGTTTGCGTCCGGCTCCGAGATGGGGAATCTGACCTTTCTCGGCCTGGTGGGCATGATCGACCCGCCGAGGGTCGGTGTCAAAGAAGCCGTGGGGACGCTCATAAGCTCCGGAGTCGCCATCAAGATGATCACAGGAGATTCTCAGGAGACGGCCGTGTCCATAGGTCAGAATGAAGTTTCTTTAAAAATGACCCCGACGCAGTTTCAGTCTGAGAGAATCTTTCAAAATAAAATACATACACGGGGACTCACCTCTCCGGGACTTGAACCGGGGACTCACCTCTCCGGGACTTGAACCGGGGACTCACCTCTCCGGGACTTGAACCGGGGACCCTCCGGTTCCCACCCACATACTGAGCTCAGCCTGAAGTCATCTATCGTGTTTTATAAAATCAGGATCCAAAATGATTAACATGACAGCATTTCTAAAAAAGTTTGTTTGAAGAAAATACTTTTTAAAGGCAAAGAGATCTCTGACTAAACTTTTGTGTGTGTGTGTGTGTGTGTGTGTGTGTGTGTGTGTGTGTGTGTGTGTGTGTGTGTGTGTGTGTGTGTGTGTGTGTGTGTGTGTGTGTGTGTGTGTGTGTGTGTGTGTGTGTGTGTGTGTGTGTGTGTGTGTGTGTGTGTGTGTGTGTGTGTGTGTGTGTGTGTGTGTGTGTGTGTGTGTGTGTGCGCGTGTAGCCAGTCGTCTGGGTCTGTACTCAAAAGGCTCTCAGTGTTTGTCAGGAGACGAAGTGGATCAGCTCGACCTGCAGCAGCTTTCTCACATTGTGTCTCGAGTAAGAAACACACACACACACAGACAGATCACGCACACACACACACACACACACACACACACACAGACAGATCACACACACACACACACACACACAGACAGATCACACACACACACACACACACACAGACAGATCACACACACACACACAGACAGATCACACACACACACACACACACACAGACAGATCACACACACACACAGACAGATCACACACACACACACACACACAGACAGATCACACACACACACACACAGACAGATCACACACACACACATATGGAAACTAAGTATGTCTCTTTTAGTTCGGGATTTATTCAGTTTTTCTAATATTTAAAAAAACAAAAAGTCTGGTGATAAAATTTAAATCTGCAGCAGCTTCTACTTCTTGATTTCTGAAAACACAATCATGACTCTGCACAGATGTTTGTGTTACAGACGTGCTCTGCCTGTCGTAATCTGTGGGGTGTGTTCTGTCTCTGCAGATCTCCGTGTTTTATCGAGCCAGTCCACGACACAAACTGAAGATCGTCAAGGTGAGAACGTCGAACCAAACTGACCCGAGAGACGTTTAAACCACAACATCGATTAGCTGAGAAACCAGCAACTTCCACACAGCCTTAAGTCTCTTCTCTCTCCGCAGTCCCTCCAGAACATCGGGGCCGTGGTGGCCATGACAGGTGACGGGGTCAACGACGCCGTGGCCCTGAAGGCGGCCGACATCGGCGTGGCGATGGGACAAACGGGCACCGACGTCTGCAAGGAGGCGGCCGACATGATCCTGGTGGACGACGACTTCCAGACCATCATGTGAGTGGAGCGTGAGTGTGTCTCTGAGCGGTGACTTCAGGAATCAGCAGACTGTAAGGTGTGCTCTCTGTTCCTCCAGGTCGGCTATCGAGGAAGGAAAAGGAATTTACAACAACATCAAAAACTTTGTGCGCTTCCAGCTGAGCACGTGAGTGAAGAAGTTAAAATACAGATGTTGTGATGTTTAAAACTTTAAAGGTCACATATCCTCCTCTTCTTCTTCAGTGTAAATAATTCTCAGAGCTCCTCAAAACATGTGTGTGAAGTTTCTTGTTCTAAATCCACTCTGATCCTGTATTTGATCATGTCTATAAACCCCTCTATTTCAGCCCTGCTCAGAACAGGCTGTTTCTGTGTCTGTACCTTTAAATATGTAAATGAGCAGTGTCTGACCACGCCCCCTCTCTGGAAGGGCTTGGGTGTACTCAGTCTTTCTCGCTCCATGTCCTATTGTTTACGGTGAGAAGGCAGACTCAGAGGGCAGAACAAACACCTAGCTGTGGGAGTGTCACCCACCTGGGGGAGGGGCTACTGCCCTTTGTGATGTCATGAAGGGAAAATCTCCAAACGGCCTGTTTAAGCACACATTTTCTGAGAAGTGCTGTGGGAGTGTCCCTCTTCCTTCTTGCCTCAAAATGAACATCCTGCTGTGTTGAAGACGACCTGAAAGATAGAGACGCTCATTAGTAAAATGTTTATTGAGGGAATAAATCAGCTGACAAGAAGCAACATTTAACAGAGACTTCTGTACAATCTGCAGCTAATGGAGTTGCTCCCTCTGCTGGACATGAGACAGAATGCAGGATTAAGTCACTTCAGCCTTTACAAACCTGAAGGCTTCGTCCATTTCTCCTCTTGTTTGTTTTCTGTTTTTGTACCAACCTGACACTCCCCCTCCCCCTGCTGGTCTGCAGGAGTATCGCAGCTCTGACGTTAATCTCTTTGGCGACGCTGATGAACTTCCCCAACCCGCTGAACGCCATGCAGATCCTGTGGATCAACATCATCATGGACGGACCTCCTGCTCAGAGGTACAGGGGCATCATGGGAACTGTAGTTTAAAGTCTAAAAGAGTGTTTGAACGTAAAAACAAACTCTGAAATCTCTCCGCTTTTCAGACATTTTAAATGTTTGCAGAGAAATTAAATAGATAGAGGAAACTTTTTAACACTAAAACAAAGAAAGACTTCCAACCTGACCATGAGCAAAAACATGTCATTTAAAGTACAAGTATAAAACGTGTGTGTTTCGTTGTCAGTTTGGGCGTGGAGCCCGTGGACAGGGACGTGATCAGACAACCTCCTCGTAATGTGAGAGACAGCATCCTGACTCGCAGCCTGCTCGTTAAAGTCCTGGTGTCGGCGTTCGTCATCGTGTGCGGGACGCTGTTCGTCTTCTGGAGAGAGGTGAGGAACTTTGACTCATGTGACGACTCTTTCTTTTTCTCTGGGCGCTCTTTTGACATTCCACGACCTACGAACCTATCCGTCAGACCAGCGACAAACAACAATTCTTCACTGTCTTTAATCTCTTTGATGATTTACTGAACTCGCCCCATCATGATATTCCTTCCAGAACAACTCCCCACGATTTGATTTCGATTTCACACATTTCATCCTTAACGATCCACGGATTGCTGCAAATCAACCTCCACATTGACCTTCCACTGACCTTTTGATGACACCTCATAACAGCCAATGAGAGCCTTTGTTGAAAGGAGGCGTCTCCCCCTGCTCTGACGGCCAATCGCATGCGACTGTGCCGATGACTGAGATCACTGTGGCTCAGTGGGTGTCTCAACAGGGAGGTCGGGGGTTCGATCCCCAGCTCCCGCGGCTACATGTCCGGTGTGTGCTTGGGAAAGACACTTAACCCCAAGTTGCTCCCTCTGCTTTGTCTGTAAAGTGTATGAATGGATGATGAAAACATGAACTGTGACAGCTGTGTTTTAAACACTTGTTTTTCTTTTTTTTTTGGTTTCCAGTTGCAGGACAACGTGATCACTCCTCGAGACACGACCATGACCTTCACCTGCTTCGTGTTCTTCGACATGTTCAACGCTCTGAGCTCGCGTTCGCAGGTAACCATTAGAAGCATGTACGGCTTATCATGACCACACGCCCCCGGACACAAAGTCGGGGTTTATTAAGTACATGAAGTACATTTACACATACAAGGAATTTGACTTGGTGTATTGGTGCTAAACAATTAACAAGGAAATAAAGCAGAACTAGAAACAACTTAAATAATACAGAATAAGAAGATATTACAATATATAAAATAGGATTTAAAATGTAAAATAGAAAAAATAACACAAAATGTACAAAAGGTGACATGTAGGAGCTGTATCTATAATCTATCCTTCTACATGTTTTCTGTGTTAAAACTGTGATTTGTCCGGCTGTGAGATGAATGTGGGATTGAAGAGTGATCTCAGTGTGTTCTGCCCCTCAGACTCGTATGGTCCATGAGATGGGTCTCTGCAGCAACAGGACGTTCTGCTTCGCCGTCCTGGCCTCCATCATGGGTCAGCTGCTCGTCATCTACTTCCCTCCTCTGCAGAGCGTCTTCCAGACGGAGAGCCTGAGCTTCTTCGGTAAGAACAAACCCTTTACAGCGGGGGATTCTTCTTATCTGATGATGCTTTAGGGTATAAACATCATCATCAAGACATCATTTCAGTCAGCAGCAGGCGTTAATGGCTCCTCATGAAGGAGGAGGTGGATTACATGGCAGCAGTTACAGTCTGTGTCGCTGCTGCTGGCTGAAAGAAGTTGCTTCTATCGGTCACTTTCTGGCCCTAACATGTAGAAACAGTTCTAAAACCATGTGGTGTCACGTGTTGAAAGGAAACGTTCGATTCTTCATCCTGTTCCTGTGTTTCTGACGCTCCTTCAGACCTGCTGTTCCTGGTGTCCCTCACCTCCTCGGTGTGCGTCGTGTCCGAGCTCATAAAGATGTTGGAGAGGTGGAGAGGAGTCGAGAAGAGCGTGCCCGCCGACTGCTTCCACGAGGTATGACCCCCCCCCCCCCCCCCATCCCTCCTCGACGCCGTGCTGTCCGGCCTGAAGGACTCTGAGGTCTGGAGGAAGAAGAAGAAGAAGAGGAGGAGGAGGAGGAGGAGGAGGAGGAGGAGGGTGGGTTAAAGGATCTCACAATCGATGGCACTGACTTAATAAGACTGCAAAGACTTCTCCTGTGAGATCCTGAAGAGGGACGAGGGACTCTGGTCTGGGAGCGGAGGAGGACGCTCCCGCTCTTTTGAGGGAGGGGAGGCGGGGGGCGGATGGAGGCTAAACTGAGAGGACATGAAGGCTGCTGGGAGATCTGCCCCTCTGCTCCGTGTTCCCTCCAATAAAATGGATCCACAGCAGCTCTTTGGCTCCCTCCCCCTGGCCTCGGTGAAGACCCCCCCCCGACCGTAGCTTTGGGGGAACAGAGCACACCTTCCTGCTGTGAAGCGGCTCCTCGATGTTTTAGGACGTTCTCTAAGAATCCAGGCGTGTGCAATTCTTTGTTCTCTTCCAGTCGTCTTTTTTTTTTTTTTACTCTTTGTTTTGGAAGGTGTTGACCACTACTCAGCTCGCTCTGTCACTTCCAACACGACTCCTTTTAACGGCTTTATAACCATTATGTGGAGGTGTGACGGTACACTGCAGAAACTCTAATCTTACCAAATGTCCTTACACCCGACAGTTCAGCTGACAGGTCCAGACACACATCTGATTTCAGGATATCCATGAGTGACTTCTTTTAGTAAAATAGATTTATATCCTCAAAGACAGAGAGTCAACTTAACTTCTTAAATGTGATTTCATAAAAAGAGATGCAGGAACCTAACTGGTTTTCGACCAATGACAGCTGAGATCGGCTCCAGCTCGCTCAACACAGAACAGGAAAAGCCGTAGAGATGATGGATACTAGAGTTTTAAAAATCCGGTTTATGACTTGATGCGGGGATGTTTTTGTACTCTTGGTAAGATTTGAGTTTTTTTTGCAGTGAACGAATCAAAACAACAACGGGGAGGGAATAAAGTTTGATATTTAAAGTCGGCCTACAGCTGTGTGGTTCTACTGTAAACATGAAGGCACTGAATCATGGACATCAGATCAGAAAGCGGAGGCTTCATGCCATCGCTGTTTTTAAAGCTTAAAGGATCCAAAACGGTTCTGAGGTGGGTCTGGGATCTGATCAGGATCCTCCTGGACCCCTTGGTGGACCCAGAGCTCTCTGTAGGGATTAAACATCCCACCTGGCCTGGGGCACGCCTCGGGGACCCCCCAGGAGGAGCGGGTAAACGTTGCTGAGGAGAGGGAGGAAGATAACGGACGGATCCAAACAGTGCAGCTGAATTATTGAAACCTTGAAAGCTTGAATCTGTTCTTCGTCTCTGACTGCCAACACTCGATTCCAATCATCCCGTCAGAAACGGGATTTAGTTTCTTTTCTTCACATCATTCGACTTGTTTTATAAACCCGCTCTGTCGTGGTCGTGTCCCGGTGATTAATTTGATGCATTTTGTTGCACATGAGAAGAAGCGTGCAGAAGTTCAGTTTGTGTTCAACTGTTAGAATAAAGAATCATATTTAAAGCCTTTGACATCATTTTTAAAGGAGGTGTTGTGTTTCTTTTCATTTTTATCAGGACTGCAGCGTTCGTTTGTTTACTTAAATTAATTTGTTGATGTTTTTTTGATAAATCTTTTTGTTCTGTTAATTTGTTACAGTAAAAAAAAAAAATCACATCTCCAAATGTTTTATTTTGTCCACGAGTCAAAGATCAGAAGATTTATTCTTATTAAAGACTCTTTTTATTCCTCAAAGTGATTTTTCTATCAAAAAGCCGTTTCCACACACACTCCTGAAAATATCCAGATAACAGCAGGAGGACTGATCCTGAAATCCTCCTGACCTCGCTGTTCACACATGCACCTCACAGAGGGAGACTATCCCTGTCAGACAGGAGGGGGGCGGGGCCTCTACACGACGCTATAATGAGAATATGTGTCTTCATATCAGTGTTGCGTGTAGTTGAAGAGAATCTCAAAGTGAACTAAAGAGAGGAGAAGAACATCCCGGAGAACAGGAAACATGCAGCAGCAGGTTGATTAGAGCACGGAGATGGTAGAGGTGGAGTGCAGACAGTCTATGGTCGTGCAGCGATCACAGGGAATAAAGGTCACCACCCCCTCCCACTGGCCCCTCCCACTGGCTCCAGGTGAATTCTCCTGATTATATCCTGCTGCGTTCTCACATCAGCTCACTCTGACTTTCTGCAGAATAAATACGAGGAGGCTGGAGGAGAAACTCAGAGTGAAGAGAGAAACATTCAGATGTTTGAGTGATCACATGACGCTCAGAGTGAAGAGAGAAACATTCAGATGTTTGAGTGATCACATGACGCTCAGAGTGAAGAGAGAAACATTCAGATGTTTGAGTGATCACATGACGCTCAGACTGAACACTTCAGGAGTTTTCTGCAGGTGTGAAAGCAGCTCTAACTTTAGAGTGAGTTGTTGCAGCTCTGTCTGATAATCATGTGAACGTCAGATCAGGTTCAACATGAGGTGTGATGGAGTGATTTCATTTGAACGCTGGCAGCTTCAGACTTTCTGTTCAAATTAATGTTTTTTTATTTGGAGAAAAATAAACATGTTTTCTTTTGTTCTACAAAATAGTTTTTATTGAAAAAAATAAATGAACACAATCACCCGAAGAGGAACTTTCTAACCGATAAATCAAATCAAATCTAAAACTGTCCAATCAGAGTGATCAGATCGCCGTGATGATGAAGCTCTGAAAACTTAGTTATTTATTTTTCCTGGGACACTCTGTTTGTTTGTTGAAAGTTTCTGTGAAGTGACAAAAACAAAACAACCGTTGGCATTTTCCCCCCCAAATGATTTTAATAAGAATGTGCAACACTTTCCACATGAATATATCAGAAATCCAGATGACTCATCAGTTTTGATTTGATGAAGGATAAGAGTTATTCACAATAAGGTGTGTAGCTGACCTGATTGACAGGTGGGCGCGGTGTAACGGTTTGTCAGGAGGTTTAAAACCCGCCTCAGCTCCAGCTCTCAGCCTGTCGTTAGGTTGACTGAAAGTTAAACTGAGACAGCATTTCCAGCATGGAGACCGCCATCGATGGGACTCCAGCGCCCCCTGCAGGAACAGACGTGCTTCAAACATTCATATTTACAGTCTATGTTTATAAACTATGAACTCAGAGTGCCCTCTGCTGGACAAACTACATGTTGAAACCATTCCAATGTTTGTGTTGTTTAGTTTTTTTCATCACCCTGTTGATTTTTTCCATTTTAACTTAAAGGTCACTTATCCTCCTCCTCTTCTTCAGTGTAAATAAGTCTCAGAGCTAAATATGTAAATGAGTTGGTGAGTGTTTCCCGCCCTGCAGAGTCAAACATCCTGACGCTAAATGAAAACGCTTCGACCGCAACAGTTCCACCACGGACTGGACGCTTCAGGGTACCGCCACTTTAATAAGAACGCTTCCTCATGCTGTGCCTTAGAGACGTCATCCATTACAAATTTTAAAAATCTCCCTTTACTGACGGATGAATCACTGCGAATATTACAGACTTCATTCAGCATTTAATTCAGGATTCACTTATGCTTTCCCTCATTTGATTTATTCAGACGTCGCGGTGCTTTCTGGGAAATGGAGTTTTTGATAGTTGTCTTTTTTTAATTTTCTCCCATCAGCCCAGAAAATCCTGTCACTCTGCTGCTGTTTCCTAAAGTGAGATCTGTTTTTTATTCCTTATTGTGAACATTGAAACGTTATATTTAACTGGTATGAAATAAAAAGATTTATCTCCTGGACAACGACGACAGAGGTCAGCTTCTCTTTTGTCCTTGTTCGCTGTCAGGTGTGTGTTCGTATCGTTCTCATTTCTGTTGACCAACATCCCTCACTTGTTCTTGAATTTTAAAGTTCGTTAAACGTTTCAGGCGTTGTGACTGAAGATGTTATTCTGTATGTTTCTGTGCCATCGATTGTATCGTTTCTCAAACGTGTGGGATTTAAAGGTACAGAAGCACCGAAAATATGAGGACAGCCTCAGTTTGGATTCACATTTTGTCTTTGTGTTCAAACATCCACACAAATAGAGAAGAAAAGTTTATTACGACGAACAAATCAAACATTGAACATTTCCTTATTTGTGTTCCTACATTTACACCTCAGTGAGTGAAGAGAGGGTTAAAGGTCACATATCCTCATCAACCAGTTTAAATAAGTGTCAGAGCTCCTCAAAACATGTGTGTGAAGTTTCTTGTTCTAAATCCACTCTGATCCTGTATTTGATCATGTCTATAAACCCCTCTATTTCAGCCCTGCTCAGAACAGGCTGTTTCTGTGTCTGTACCTTTAAATATGTAAATTAGCTGTGTCTGACCACGCCCCCTCTCTGGAAGGGCTTGGGTGTACTCAGTCTTTCTCGCTCCATGTCCTATTGTTTACGGTGAGAAGGCAGACTCAGAGGGCAGAACAAACACCTAGCTGTGGGAGTGTCACCCACCTGGAGGAGGGGCTACTGCCCTTTGTGATGTCATGAAGGGAAAATCTCCAAACGGTCTGTTTGAGCACACATTTTCTGAAAAGTGGAGCAGGCTAAAGATGGAGAGGATGGACTTTTCTCATCATTGGGGGGTTTGTAGACAGACTAGAGACACATATTAGAGTTAGAGAGGGAATTTTACAGAATATGTGACCTTTAAACGAACTTTCAAACAAACAAAGAAATGTCTCTGATGAGTAGAGATCACTCTGAAAGTTCAACGATTTAAAACGTTACACAAAATGCCAAAAACTATTCATGTAAAGACTTTATTAAAGTACAAAGTTTTCCCATACATACAACAAATCAATCTGTTAACACAATAAAATAACGTTAAGTGACATCACAACAAAAGCCATCTGAAAAATGTGACCTTTTTAAAACATTCAGCTTGGAGCACAAATGAAGTCCCTGATGTAAATTCCAGAGTTGACTTCTCTTTGAGTGGACGAATTAATAAACTTTATCACATGTAAAAATATCAAAAATAGTCAAAAATCTCTGCATTTAAAACATAAAACCTGTTTGTACCTTAAAGGCAAAAACATATTATCAATAGCAAGACATTTTAGCCCTCGTCCACACGTAGGTGGGTTTTTTTTTTTAGCTTGCAGCTTTTATTATTTCTCTGTTTTCTCCTCAGCTTGAGAAACTCTTCATCTTGTTTAAAGTCCTCCTCACACTTTGACACCTCAGGAGCTCTCTTAAGGGCTAAGACGCTTTGTGAATAACTTTCATCTTTAAAAGGATCTAGTCTGAACGTTAAAGGGAAATTCTTAGAAAATGTCCTGATTCTAAGACTTTTTTTGAATGTTGTCAATGGGAGCAACTCTTAGTACTCTTGAATACAACCCTTGGTCTTGTCATAACAAAAACAGCACTGAATCAGGACTGAAGGAGGTCAGTGAGTCCCTCGATCAGACCTAAACCTGGAGGTCACAGGATGTCCCAGCGCCGGCACTCCTGTTTACGGGCCATGATCAGATTGTCACAGCGGCTGCTCCTCTCCTTCGATCTGTACCGAGTTCTCACGGACAAAATATCATCCAGATAAAGATCCTCGTGTACTTGGACGGCACTGTTGACCTCGTCTTCTTCGTACAGGTAGAAGAGGTCCCTCAGGGTGGTAGTCAGGTCCTTTAGAGGCTCCAGTTCCCGCCTTTTCACTCCCGTCAGTATCAACTCCTCCTCAAAGTGAAACCTTTGAACGATGGTGAGCATCTTGTGGTACTCTCTCATAACTGAGGGTTCGCTCTTCAAAAGGGTTTTCAGTTTTCGTTCCCTCCTCAACATGTGGACCAGCCTGTGGACCAACGTTCCCTCGTAACACCTGGAGGACATCAGGAGAACAAGATGGAGATTTATCATCACGGACATCACCTGACTGAGTCAGGACGTGAATCTCAGGTTGCTGTGTCCTTGAACTCACCGTGCGATCTGTGGTTCAGGTAAGGGGAAGCCCAGCAGCTGGTTCAGGTGGACGGTCTGTCTCAGGCATCCCTGCCATTGGTTGAAGGAGTGGAGGGTGTCTGCATCGAGCCGCAGTTTGAAGGGTTTCTTCTCTCTCTTCAAAGCTGAATCACAAACACACATAGAGGACTGAAAAGGACTCTCTTTTGCATTGCTCTCTACTGCACCTTAAATAATGAGACCATAGGCTGCAGATGAATCCTCAGTGGAAACAATGGTAAGTTAAGACGCCTGTATGACTCATTTATTACCTGCTCGTTGTCTCAGTGAGTCTCCATGACTTACTCCCAGCAGCAGCGCCTTCAGCAGCGTCTCGTCTGGTTTAGGCTCGGCTCTCTGCAGCCAGAAGCAGCTCACTGCCACCAGGAGGCGCAGGTGAGGCTGCAGTCCTTCCAGACAGGCCTCAGGCACTCCCAGAGCATCCAGTAACACCTGCAGACGCACAGAGGGCTCCGCCTGGGGACAAGAGGTCAGAGGTTAATGAGGAACATTGTCGTTAAATTCAATGCTACTTTGTTTATACCACACCTGTAAATTGAAACAGAATATATAAAAAAGAACCTCCTTAACGTGGTGGAGGAGTTTGTGTGTCCTGGTGAACCCGGGAGCTGTGTTGTCTGGGGCATTAGCCCCTGGTAGGGTCTCCCAAGGCAAGGTGGGCTTGGGGGAGGGTCCAGACTAAGAGCAGTTCAAAAGAGAGAGCTCGAAGGCGAGCGTCTTGTGTCCAGGCTGTCTTCCATGGGGCCCGGTCGGGCTCAGCCCGAGAAAAACAACAGTCCCACCACCCGCAGGGAGCGACAAAGGGGAGCAGGTGCAAGATAAGCCGGGTGGCAGGCGAAGGCCTGGACTTGCTAATCAACAGCAGCGCAGACTGGTTCTGGGGACGTGGAACATCACCTCTCTGACGGGGAAGGAGCCGGAGCTTGTGTGGGAGGTGGAACGCTACCAGCTAGAGATAGTTGGTCTCACCTCGCTGCATAGCACCGGTTCTGGAACCAAACTCCTGGAGAGGGGCTGGACTCTTTCCTTTTCTGGGGTTGCCCAGGGTGAGAGGCGCCAGGCGGGTGTGTGGATATTCACCAGCCCTCGGCTGAGCGCCGCTGTGTTGGAGTTTTCCCCGGTGAACGAGAGGGTCACCTCTCTGCGACTTCAGGTTGCGGAGAGGAAGGCTCTGACTGTTGTATGTGCATATGCTCCTAACAGCAGTTCAGAGATTATCAGGTGGTGAGTTGGATCAGACTGGTACAGACCTGGCAAACCCAAACGTGTAGTGTGGGTGAACTGGGAACGTCTGGCAGAGGCCCCTGTCTGTGGGGTCTTCAACTCTCACCTCCGGAAGAACTTTTGAGGTGAGGTTGGGGACATGGAGTCTGAGTGGTCCATGTTCAAAGCCTCCATTTTGGAAGCAGCTGCTAGGAGTTGCTGCCAGAAGACCATCGGTGCCTGTCGTGGCGGCAACCTAAGAACCTGTTGGTGGACACCAGTGGTGAAGGAAGCCGTCAGGCAAAAGAAGGAGGCATTTCGGGCTTGGTTAGCCCAGGGGTCTCTGAAAGCAGCTGACAGGTATTGGGTGGCTTGGAGGGCTGTGGCTTCAGTGGTTGCGGAAGCAAAAACCCGGTTGTGGGAGGAGTACGGGGAGGCTTTGGAGAAGGACTTTTGTTGGCCTCAAGGAGGTTCTGGCAAACCGTCCGACGGCTCAGAAAGGGAAAGCAGGGCTTGCCTCCAGGCTGTTATCAGCAGGGGTGGAGGGCTGCTGACCCGGACCAGGGACATCGTTGGGCGGTGGAAGGAATACTTTGAGGAACTCCTGAACCCTGACAACACGTCATCCGAAGAGGAGGCAGAGTCTGAAGATCCGGGGGAAGTCTTACCACTAACCTTGGCAGAGGTCACTGAGTCAGTCAGAAAGCTCCTTAGTGGCAAGGCGCCAGGTGTGGATGAGATTCGCCCTGAGATGCTAAAGGCTCTGGACATTGTTGGGCTGTCTTGGCTGACACGCCTCTTCAATGTCGCGTGGAAATCTGGGACAGTGCCTGTGGAGTGGCAGACCGGTGTGGTGGTTCCCATTTACAAGAAGGGGGACCGGAGGGTGTGCACCAATCATGGGGGTATCACACTTCTCAGCCTTCCGGGGAAAGCTTACTCTTAAGCCTGAGGTAAGACGTGACTTAAAAAGAACCAGACGAAAGTAGAAGAACACAAACAAACAAACATCGCACAACAAGTAAGGAAATTTGTGTCTGGTAGATAATTTCTTAGTTGTAACAATGCTTCCTGGCAATAAATCATATACATCTGGAAAGCCTGTTTATTTTCCTTTTAAATGGTGCCACATTTGTAAGGAGCATGCATTTGTGGGCTAAGCAGCAGAGCTGAGTATGTGGGTTGCCAATCTTCTGAATGAATGCTGGTTGGAGGGCCCCCTATTGATTTTTGGCTAGGGCCCCAACAGACTCCAGCATCGCCACTGGGTGCATGTGTGAACTAACAGATCAGGAGCATTTCAAGAGCAGTCCTACTGAAATTATCTAGACACATTTTCAAGAGTGCAGATGTGAAAACAGCTGGAGTAAAGTTTGATATTAGATGGGAAGCCAAAGTTGGGTAGCATCTGCTCGTGTCATGTCAATGGAGAAAGAAAGACTTCTATGGCTGATAATAGTGAGTGCCACTCAACACAATAATGCACTTGTGGTCCGTGTTGGAACAAACGTTTGAAAGCTTTACCTTGTTCAGTGACTTGAGTTCCAGCTTCTCAGGGACCCCACTGGCTGCAGGTTGGACTTGGAAGCTTTTCAGCTGGAGGCCTTCTCTGTCATTCTCATTCACTCGTAGCTTCTCTCCTTTGCCCAGCAGCAGCCTGTACATCACCTGGCGTATCGGCCTGGAGGTCAGGTGAGCACTGGGAAAGTCTGCCCTGTCCACCGGACAGCTGAGAGCAATGGTATTGAACAATAGAACATCTAGGACGTCTGAAGTCAGCTGTGCCCGCATCACCGGGAGCAAGACCCAACCTGCCATCTCCTGGAGGACAGGACAAAACAACATTCAATCAGGTGTGTCAACATGTTCTTCATATTATACTGAAAGGTCTGAGATTGATGAGTGTTTGTGTCGTACATTTTAGCAGATTTGAAATACTATCTTCGTTTATTAATACTAATAATATACTGATGAAAGTGCATCTTTGAACTGGTTCAACTTTGAGAGTCCAAAGGAAGGACTTTGGCTGACTGACAGTCTGAGCCTGAGTAAAGGAAAATGCACTTAAATAATTAAGTATTTAATTACTTCTTCCACTTCAGGGAATGGAGGGGCAACCCCATCGATGAAGAATCTCTTCAAGGAGCTTGGAGGAAGCTGGTACTCCTCCATCCCTAGGTTTAAACCCTCCATCACCTCTGCCTTTGTCTCCTCACTCAGCTCTCTCAGCAGTCCTAGTGCTGCCTCAAAGGCCTCCTCAGGTTGCTTGAAGTCCTTCAGCCAGCAGAGCAGCCCCTTCAGGCGCTGTGGTGATTTCCCATTGACTGCTGGAGCGAACTGGGCCCATCTAATAGATGCATTCAATCTTTGCAGCTTCACATAGTCATTTCCAGCCAAGGACGAAAATGCTGGCAGAAGCTGGGGCTCTATGTCAAAGACAATGCAGAAGCTGGAGGAGTAGTAGATCTTAGAAGGGATGTAGCTCTGTGAGCCAATCCTCTCCACTGCCTGCCAATTGAAATGAGAAATGGGCAGCAGCCCCCCTGGGAGGTCAAAGATGAAGAAGTCACTATCGTTGGAGAGAACCGGGCACTTCCACTCCTTAGCCAGGGCAGCGATCTCCTGGTCAGCCTCTGCATAACACTGAGCAACCGGGACCTCCAGCCGGGCCAGTGTTTGCCTGAACACCAGACTGGCCATCTGTGGCAAGACCTTGCCCTCCTGTGCATCTTGATGGACTTTCTTGATCCCATTCACAGCCTGCCTGGTTCCCTCCACTGCTTGATGGGCTTTCTGGAGCCGATCCATTGCTCTTAATCTAATGGTTTCATCCTTCTTGTCAGTTTGAGCTATGCCCCCGTCCAGCACCACGTACGGTGAGATGCCGCAGTCTTTGAGGGCCTTGACAAACCTTTCAACAAGGTCCTCAAATGCAGCATACTCCCCACCATGACTCAGGTCCAGACCTGCAACCAAAGAAAAAACAAAGAACACATAAAACCCCACATTTCAACGGACAAACATCATGCCTGTAAACGTGTTCAAGAAGTCATTAAAGTGAGTTTAAAATCTTTGCAGTCCAGGAACATTTAGGTGCATCTGACCATGATACTGTGTTTCAGCTACCATCATATAGACAAAAATTGAAAACTGGAAAACCAAAATCAAGATCTGTGAAAGTGTGGGATGATGACAGTGTACTTGCTTTACAAGGCTGTTTTGAATGTACTGACTGGGAAGTGTTTGGATACACAGATATAAATGAACATACTGATGTAGTAACATCTTACATTAATTTCTGTGTAGATAATGTGATCCCTACCAAACAAACAAAAACATATGCAAACACTAAACACTGGATTACTGCTGAGATAAAAAAAAAAGAAGCTTTTATTTAAAAAAGAACAAGCTTTTAGAATAAATGACAGACATACAGGGAAACTAATACAAAGAGATATACAAATGAAAATTAACGAAGCAAAAAGGGACTACAAAGCTAAAGTTGAGCAACTACTTACAGACACTAAAGGAAGGGGGGCTTGGCGTGGAATTAAAACAATGATTGGCTTGAACTCCCAACAGAATAATGCTTCATATACAATTGAATTTGCCAATGACATGAACAACTTCTTCGCACGATATGAGACTGATAGTCAATCCCCATTGGAGCCTGAGGCAGACTGGAGAAAAAATGGCACTCCTATTCAGATAACAACTGAGGAAGTGCAGTTTGCCTTTTCCAAGACTAATGTGAGGAAATCCATTGGCCCAGATGGGTTAGACGGTAATATACTTAAAAAATGCTGTAAGCAGTTAGGTCCTGTGTTCACACAACTTTTCCACGCTTCCTTAAATTCACAATTAATCCCAAAATCATGGAAAATATCTAAAATTATCCCATTACCAAAAAAGACAAGCCCCTCTGAATTCAATGATTTTAGACCCATTGCTCTGACCTCAGTTGTCATGAAATGTTTTGAGCGCATCGTTTTATCTCACTGAAGGTCTGAATCAATCAGTCAAATGGATCCTCTACAATTTGCATATCGAGCAAAGAGAGGTGTTGAGGATGCAACGGCTGCATTGCTTCACCAAGTTTATAAACACTTGGAAACGCGATCATCTTATGTGCGTATACTGTTTGCTGATTTCTCATCTGCCTTTAACACTGTCCATATACAACTATTGGCTGTGAAGCTGTGTAGTATGGGAGTTAACCACACCCTCATTAGGTGGATTCATAACTTCCTTTCTAAAAGGCAGCAGTTTGTTACCATCCATGGGAAAAACTCTTCAGTCATTAACACTCACACTGGGGTTCCACAAGGGTGTGTCCTCTCACCTTTGTTGTTTACTTTGTACACCAATGACTGTACAAGTCATCATGACAACTGTAAATTAATTAAATATGCATGATATTGCTCTGATAGGTCTTTAAAATGACGATGAGACCAATTACAGAGCTGAGCTAGACAACTTTTACAACTGGTGCTCTGATAACTCATTGATTTTAAATACAAAGAAAACCAAATAAATTATTATTGATTTTAGTATCATATAAGTATCTTGGCACAATAATTGCCACAAATGCAAGGTATGCAAAGGCTCAACAGCGCCTCTATTTTTTGAGGAAACTAAGAAATTTTAATGTTGACATCACTATGCTGAAATTATTTTACAAGGCTTTTATTGAAAGTGTGCTGACCTTTTGTTTTCAGTGTTGGGGAGGAGCACTGTCCTTACAAAATAAGAACAAACTGGACAAGGTTGTTAAACTAGGCAGCAAGATAACTGGGAAGCAAATGTACAGCATTTCTTTCCTGACAGACCGGTCAGATCACAGCTGACCCTCTGCACCCCCTTTGGTCAGAGTATGAACTCTTGAATTCAGGGCGCAGGTACAGAACACCAGGATGAGGACTAAAAGAGGCATTACATCCTCTGTACCGCGCAGTATTCAGCTGCTTAATAAGAACTGATCATACAGGACGAACTCGCCACTCTGCACTTTATTTAACCTGCTGAAATCCCTCATTGAATCATGTGATGCTTTAGTGTGTTTTTATGTGTTCTTATGTGCTGTCCTGTAAATGTTTGTTTGTATTGTGTTTTTTAGCTCTCTGTGCAAAGCTAATTCCCCCGAGGTGCAATAAAGGTTTCATTCATTCATTCATTCATTTCACTTGCATTCTGTGATCAAGTCCATCCACTCAACACAGTGTGCTGCTGCCTCGCTGCTCCGTGACCTCAGGAATTCTTCAACAAGCCAACTAATGCAGCCAAGGCATCCAAGCTAACACAACACCACAAACAAGCTAACGTTATGCAGCTTATGCTGCTGAGGCGGGTTTTAAACCTCCTGACAAACCGTTACACCGCGCCCGCCTGTCAATCAGGTCAACTACACGCCTTATTGTGAATAACTCTTATCCTTCATCAAATCAAAACTGATGAGTCATCAAAACATTCACCCCCCGTACAGTGTGTGTCCATCCAGACATGAGCTAATCACACCTATTTGGTTTTTTGAACCAGGCTGTAAACATGTTCATCTCTGCTGTAAAAACAGGCTTTTTAGAATGTGACTTCCTGTGCTTCTGCACCAGCCTCTAGTGGACACTTGAGGAACTGCAGGATTTTACACTTCAGCACCCCCTTCATTTTTCAACGACAGAGGTTGCCGCTTGGTTTCGATTCCACTTTGCCTCAAGTTGTCCTCTCACTCTTTGAACACCAAATAAAGGACTTTTTTTTTTGATTTTTTTTAAAAGGAAAAGCTCCTAATTATTGAAGCAAAACCGACAAAAAAATAAATTTTGGATGAAACACAAGGTTCCTTTACAGCTAACGCTTACCCTCATCCAGACAACAATCCTCAGATGAGTTCAGTCCTCACAAACAGATTCATTTACACACAGCTCGTTCTCTGATTCATATCAGGCTACAGGAACATCAGATCTAAGTCATGTTTATTTTTAGCCATGCTGGTCTTGTGGTCACTCTGCAAAACACTGTGGACGAGACGGAAACTATTACAACTGTCCAACTGATTGCTGTGAAATTTTGTTATTGCATTATTTATCCTCCCGGAGACAGTGGTGAACCTCTGACTCTAACTGTAGTGCCACCATGAGGTTCACATTGGTAGTTTTGAGTTAAATATATCTACAGTTATGGGATATTTTTGCTATGTGTCGTTAGGGGCTTGTACACATGTGCAATATGTTGATATAGCAGTCTCCAAATATCGTTGCCCATAGGAGGAGTTAAAAATGTTAACAACGACAAACACCTCGAACCTTTAGTTAAAACTCCTGATCGGATCTGAGGATACGGTACAATACAAAACAATACTGTGCTAAACGATACTGTATGGCTCAGTACGTACAGTAGACTTTGTTATCCCTTTAAGAGCCTTTCAGATAGGACGCTGGTCTTGCTGCGGAGTAGGGCGCAGAACAGAAGGGGAGCGCACACACAACCAAAAAGCAACGGCGCCCATTTCTAGGTGACCGAAACAATGGTTGGGAAAATAGCTACTTTTTGGATGCAAATATAACATGAATCAAGCACCAGAGGAGGTTTGTGACCCTGTATAAACCAGCTCTCTCAGAACGCTCCGTTTTGGTGTGTGTGTCTCTTTAAATGCAATGAGCCCCCCCCCCCCCGAGTTTTCCCCGTAGACATCACTCCTCTGTAGCGAGAATAAAATTGGCCGACCTGCTCAAAAGTTTAGCTCTAGGCTGGGAGTGGAGTCTATGGGTGGAGATACCAGGGGAGGGGAGGGGATATGTTTTTACCAGAATCCCACTGTGACATCACAAGGAGAGCACATTAGAAACAGAGCATTTTTCTCTGTGTTGTAAGACTTATGCAGACCACAAACAAAGGACTGGATGGGTTTATTTCACATGTTGTGGGTCAGTAGAGACTCAGGTTACCCAAATATATGTTCAAAAACACTGTAGAAGAGGATTTTTCATAATATGTCCCCTTTAAGAATAAAGATCGGAAAAAGTTTCTGTTCTCATAATTCAGGGCGTAAATGTAAAAATGTTAACAAGGATTTTTTTGGGGGACAGGTAAACGGAGGCACTCCTAAACGTGTTACGCACCTTTTAGGTGTGTTTTCTTTCTTTAGTGGTCCATGTTTTCCAAAATCTAGATTTTTGTCTCAAGCTTTGCAAATGTTTTCGTATACTGTTGCTATGGTGACTGGGAAGCGCAAAACAATATTAGTGTCAGAGACATGCGGTCCCCTGTCATCATCAAAAGTAAAAAACAAATAATGATTAAATAAAATATAATTTAATCATTATTTGTTTTTACCTCCCCTGACCGCACGTCTCTGACACTGTCATATTGTTTTGCACTGCCCAGCCACCAGCAACAGCATACAAAAAGCTGTTTGTGTTGTGATCTTGTGATGCGTCATTACAAACACTCAGTGGAAACTTACTGCTGTCTTAATGAGAGCACTTTGCGTTTTATCATGGAGTTTTTATGGAGGACGAACACATATTACACTCAATCAAACTCACAATTTAACATTGAATTGCTCTGACGTCATCCAGATAAGCGCTGTTAGACATTATCACACGTTGTAACAGATGAGATAAACAAAACTTTAATTAAAAATTAAATGGGACATTTAAGTATAAGAAGTCTGCAGACTGGCTGTAATAAAAGGAAAATGTGACGTACATTACCTGCCCTGTAGAATCGTAAAGTATAGAATAGTAAACTGCAATGAGAGAACTTTATTTTATTCACCTGAGTCGAAGTACAGCTGGTAGAGGAAGTTGCAGCCGTCGATCACCAGCCGTCTCATCCTGAACTCGACGTCCCGGTAGATCTTCTGGTTGGCCTCTATCAAAGAGGTCAGCCCTTGAACTCCCATCCTGAGTCTGTTTGAGTGTTGACGCTCAGGTGTCAGCTCCGCTCTTTATACCCACTCTGATGATCACTCTCTGTTTCCTTAAGTTTCACTTTCCTGACATCACACCGACGTGACTGTCAGCATCTGAAGGTGCAATCAGCCTGGAACATGTCCCAACTATTACAGCCTTTACAACCTCCTAAATAACCTTCATGTCCTCTAAGTCAGGGGTTCTCAACTGGTGGGTCGGGACCCAGAAAGTGGGCCGTGGAGCCTTTTTCAGTGGGTCATGTGTGCCTAGAATATTTAGATATTTACTTTCTTTTCTTTCTTTTTCTTTTTCTTTTTACAATGGAAGCCTACATGGATGTAAAGATACTTTGGTATATGTGAACATTTACTCTGTTGGATAATATTTATACTTATCATGTTATTTATGTATGCACCACTTATATATTTATTTATTTTACATGTGTGAAGGTTAACAGCAGTAAACGTTTTATTTTGAAGCAACAGGAAACACAATCAAGTATTTACATGTTTGTGTATTTAGAAGGATCTGTAGGGTGGTAAAAGTGGATTATATTGAGGTCAATCAATCTTTATTTGAATAGCGCCCGTTCGTGTTATCTCCAGACACTTTATGTCATCGTTATGTAACAAAGTCCCAACATTTAGCAAAGTTACAGAGGAGAGGAGACGCTTCCTTAAAGAGGCAGAGACCTCGAGCAGCGACAGACTCATAATGAACAGTTGTTTCCTGAAACATGGAGCGCAGCGTTCAAGCAGGAAGACTGTTTATATTCTCTCACACATTCATTCAGTGTTCTTCATACTTTCTTTCTCTTCCTCCTTCTCTGTTCTCTAGTGATCAGCTCTTTGAATTCTGCCAAAACCTCTCTGGACCAATCATCCTGCTGCTGTCACATCATCAAAAGGGACATATTATGAAAAGGTTTTTGAACATTTATTTGGGTAACCAAATGGGTAATATATTATATTGGGTAATATATCTTGAACCGTCCCATCCCTAAGGTGTAGTAGGTGTTTGTGGTTCAAGTCATAAAAGTACAAATATGCTCCCTCTGTGCTGTCAGTGCATTACTTGGTTAGATGTCACCAGTTTCTTTCCCCACACAAAATATGGAAAACCTAAAAGTAACCTAAAGAGCTACATTCATAAAAAAATAAAAAATTCAAGTGGAAGTTTAATGTCCTTGAATAAACGACAGTGTTGAGTACAAACGGCCCCATGCAGAGTGTTGACATTCCTCTGGTGTTATTGTTGACGTCATAGTGCAGCAGCTGAGCCGGTTAGTCACACTGTGGGGAAAGGAAAGTGAAACTTAAAGGAGCTGCAGAGGGGAAACATGAAACTGCAGCTTATAAAAACACTGAAAATAAAGCAGTTAACAAGCTGATTACCAGGGTACGGAAGAGGATTATGGCCACACATTAAAAAAAATAGAGTTCTGACTTTATTCTCAGAATTCTGAGAAAAAAGTCAGAATTCTGACTTTAAAAATACAAAACAAAAATACAGTATCAGTAAACTATAACTGTGCACACAGCAGTGACAAAGCATGCCACGGTTTTTGCTGCTGTGGAAACCTAGGCGTTTAACTTCCTAAACAAAATAAAAAGGCATTCAAATTACATGAACAAAACATGTTTCTGTCCAGCCAGAAGGTTTGTCAGCTGGAGAACTTGGGTCTGCAGGAGAAGGATCTGGCACTGGTAATAGACAGCATGCCAGTATGTTATAGTAATGCAACGCTGTAATGCATTAAGCCAGAGATGGAACTCTAAGAGTGGATTATTTGTTGTTAATTTCCACATTTCTTGTTTTTTATTTCAAACATTAACAATACCTCTAACAGTATCTTAAATAAAATGATTTCTAATTTTATACAGAACAATAGAAAAGAGAATCAAATTTAAAACCTTAATACAAGATGAAGAGGAAGGAGGACTGAAAGCACCAAATTTGCAAAATCATTTTAATGCAACACATAAACACATTGATGAAATGGATGACTCAATCAAATCACATTTAAATCGGGACATTACCACAGATAACACATCACAGGAAACAATAACAGCACAGTGCCAGTGGTTAATAATACTGTTG
>NC_089202.1:31135043-31143407 GCF_963930695.1 Labrus bergylta
GTGGAGAAGGGGTGTCATTACAACAACAAAGAAATAATAGCTCTCATCATTTCCCTGAATCGATATTGAATTGGGAAAATAACAATTGTAATGCATTGATGAATCAATTATTTTTTAAAAAGCCCCAAAGAGGGCGATCCCAAGATGCCGTGGTAACCAGGGAAATAGAGTTGTGGACAGATCCTGGAGAAGGACAAACTAACTATCACGTTCGTGTTTGGCTTTATTATGGAGAGCTGGGAGAGAATCAGAAGGGGTTCATACAAGGAAAGCAAAGCAAGCCCGAAAAAGCAACAACACTTTAGAAAACAAGCCCATGACCCACGACCCTCAACCTGCGTCTCGCGACGGACGGTATTTGCAAGCGACTTTACAGAAAGACAATTCTTTCGACCAATCAACGGACTGCAGTGTGTCTAACTCCGCCCTTTAGGGTCGGATCAGTACGCTTGGCAACCCAACAGAAGGGTACCAAAAAAGTTGAATGGCACACATTGGCTATTTTATCCAATACTTTTGACAGTGGAAATGCCAAAAAATGCGTACTGCACCAGAACTGAATCAGACCGCCTGGTGGAAACGGTGCGTTTTATTGCGTCCCACCTCCAGGGACAGAGGGGGTCCCCGGTCTCTGACACCCTTATTTTGGGGGTCATGAGCTGAAAACCTTGGGAACCGCTGCTCTAGGTGCCTTCTCAAAGTGAAACGATGTTGAGCATGTTGTTGTACTCTCTCATAACCGAGGGTTCGCTCATCAAAAAGGGTTCCAGTTGTTGCTCTGTCCTCAACATGTGGACCAGCCTGTGGACCAACGTTCCCTGGTAACAACTGGAAGACATCAGGAGAACAAGATGGAGATTTATCATCAGGGACGTCAGGACGAATCTCAGGTTGCTGTGTCCTTGAACTCACCGTGCGATCTGTGGTTCAGGTAAGGGGAAGCCCAGCAGCTGGTTCAGGATGACGCTCTGTCTCAGGCATCCCTGCCATTGGTTGAAGGAGTGGAGGGCGTCTGCATCGAGCCGCAGTTCGAAGGGTTTCTTCTCTCTCTTCAAAGCTGAATCACAAACACACATAGAGGACTGAAAAGGACTCTCTTTTGCATTGCTCTCTATGTCTCCTTAAATAATGAGACCATAGGCTGCAGATGAATCCTCAGTGGAAACAATGGTAAGTTGAGACACCTGTATGACTCATTTATTACCTGCTCGTTGTCTCAGTGAGTCTCCATGACTTACTCCCAGCAGCAGCGCCTTCAGCAGCGTCTCGTCCGGTTTAGGCTCGGCTCTCTGCAGCCAGAAGCAGCTCACTGCCACCAGGAGGCGCAGGTGAGGCTGCAGTCCTTCCAGACAGGCCTCAGGCACTCCCAGAGCATCCAGTAACACCTGCAGACGCACAGAGGGCTCCGCCTGGGGACAAGAGGTCAGAGGTTAATGAGGAACATTGTTGTTAAATTCATCCACACCTGTAAATTGAAACAGAAGTAAATTAACCTGCTGCATTATGTTTTCTGTTCTTCTTCACTCTTTAGTTCATATTGTGATTCTGTCGAAGTACACGTAGAATTGACAAATATTCTTGTTGTAGTGCGGACTCTGTTGCTTCATCCGCCACTTCTGCGTCGTTTTTTTTTAACGTCTAGTCTTGCATTAGGAAACGAGGGCTCGCCCTCAATGATTTCTCGAGAACAAATAAAGGTAAAATTAAAGTTTTCAGGGGTGCAGATGTGAAAACAGCTTGAGTAAACTTTGATATTAGATGGGAAGCCAAAGTTGGGTAGCATCTGCTCGTGTCATGTCAATGGAGAAAGAAAGACTTCTATGGCTGATAATAGTGAGTGCCACTCAACACAATGATGCACTTGTGGTCCGTGTTGGAACAAACGTTTGAAAGCTTTACCTTGTTCAGTGACGTGAGTTCCAGCTCCTGAGGGACCCCGCTGGCTGCAGGTTGGACTTTGAAGCTTTTCGGCTCGAGGCCTTCTCTGTCATTCTCTTTCACTAGAGTCTCTCCCAGCAGCAGCCTGTATATCACCTGGCGTATCGGCCTGGAGGTCAGGTGAGCACTGGGAAAGTCTGCCCTTCCCACTGGACAGCTGAGGTTAATGCTACTGAACAATAGAACATGAAGGACGTTTGAATTCAGCCGTGCCTGCGTCAACAGCAACAAGACCCAACCGGCCATCTCCTGGAGGACAGGACAAAACAACATTCAATCAGGTGTGTCAAAATGTTCTTCATATTATACTGAAAGGTCTGAGATGGTTGAGTGTATGTGTCGTACATTTTTGCAGACTTTAAATGCTATTTTTGTTTATTACTATAAAGATGAAAGTGTATCCTTGAACTGGTTTGACTTCCCAGAGTGGGAATGGAGGGGCAACCCCATTGATGAAGAACCTATTCAAGGAGCTTGGAGGAAGCTGGTACTCCTCCATCCCTAAGTTTAAGCCCTCCATCACCTCTGCCTTTGTCTCCTCACTCAGCTCTCCCAGCAGTCCTAACGCTGCCTCAAAGGCCTCCTCAAGTTGCTTGAAGTCTTTCAGCCAGCAGAGCAGCCCCTTCAGGCGATGTGGTGATTTCCCGTTGACTGCTGGATCGAACTCAGCCCATCTACTAAGCGCATCCAACCTCTGCAAATTTACAGCCAAGGAGGAAAATGCTGGCAGAAGCTGGGGCTCTATGTCAAAGACTTTGCAGAAGCTGGAGGAGTAGTAGATCTTAGAAGGGATGTAGCTCTGTGAGCCAATCCTCTCCACTGCCTGCCAATTGAAATGAGAAATGGGCAGCAGCCCCCCTGGGAGGTCAAAGATGAAGAAGTCGCTATCGTTGGAGAGAACCGTTCCTTGGCCAGGGCAGCGATCTCCTGGTCAGCCTCTCCATAACACTGAGCCACCGGGACCTCCAGCCGGGCCAGCGTTTGTTGGAGCACCAGACTGGCCATCTGTGGCAAGACATTCTCCTGGCTGCTTTCCACTGCTGCTTTATTGGCATTCTGGAGCCGATCCAGTGATCTTGATAGAAGTGTTTCATACTTCTTGTAAGATTTGTGCACCCATCCAGCACCACGTACGGCGAGATGCCGCAGTCTTTGAGGGCCTTGACAAACCTTTCAACAAGGTCCTCAAATGCAGCATACTCCCCACCACGATTCTGGTCCAGACCTGCAACCAAAGAAAAACAAAGAATACATAAAACCCCACATTTCAACAGACAGACATCATGCCTGTAAACGTGTTCAAGACGTCATTAAAGTGAGTTTAAAATCTTTGCAGTCCAAGAACATTTCATATGTGAAACCTGTGCAGCAGCTTGTTGTGCTTCCTGTGATCAAGTCCATCCATTCAACACAGTGTGCAGCTGCCTCGCTGCTCCGTGACCTCAGGGATTCTTCAACAAGCCAACTAATGCAGCCAAGGCATCCAAGCTAACACAACACAACAAACGCATGAAGCTAACGTTATGCAGCTAACATAATGCAGCTAACGCCATGGACCTAATGCAGTTCAGCCAACCAAACCCCGCCAATGAAGCTCAGCTTTGGATGTCCCTGAAAAATCCTAGTTAGAAATGATTCTTTGGTTGAACTTGCTCGTTATGATTTATTTAGTATATCTGACTAAACTTTTGATCATTTTACTGTCAGTTCCAGGAATCTGACCCCATGAACAGACCTCTCATTGTGCCTCATCACAGCCTCAGCTAACCTTGAGATCTTACTTTAACCACCCTCCATCACACATTTGAAATTGTGTTTCAGTAATGAAATAAAACACATCCAAAGAAAGGTGGAAATATATGAAATAAATGAGACTAAAAGCTGGTCATGTTTTAATTCCATGTATTCCTCCTTTCAATATTTTAATCTCACTCTTGTCCGTCAAAAATTGGAACGTATGCTTTTCTAGCTAAAGCTGAGACCTAAAAAAAAGTACCATGTGTCTTTGAAATGCCTTAAAGGTGCACTATGGAATTCTGGTAGAGAAATGTGAAAGTTGGAGAAATGTACAGATTTTATGGTATATGTTCATAATTCTATACACAAACTGTCCTCAGAGGAGAATTTGGTTCCTGGAACATTGTTTGAAGATAAAATACTAAGCGAGAAGTTATGATGGTGGCCTGCAACAGTGAAACTGTAACTCTCATGGTCACTTTTTAGCTCCAAAAAGTGTACAGGGACCCATTTTTCATTTGAGTAAAGTTTCCTTCCAGAGCCCGTGGATGGCTGCTGCTGGGATGCAATCCGGGACTTGATCAACCCCGATGGGTCACCTGGGGAGGGGGTCTAATGTTGAAAGACCCATCATCACTGATGATGCATCCCAGCACATCCTAGAGATGTATCTTGCAAACCAATTATGCCCTTTGCTGGACAAAAACTAAAACTGCAGCATAATTTCATTTTGAGAAGGTTAGCAACAAAAAAGTGTTTCATGTATGAAACTGCTTGTTATGTGAATAGGGTGAAGACATTAATCTGGAACTGGAACTTGGTAAAAATATAACATGAATCAAGCACCAGAGGAGGTTTGTGACCCTGTATAAAGCAGCTCTCTCAGAACGCTCCGTTTTGGTGTGTGTGTCTCTTTAAATGCAATGAGCCCCCCCCAAAAGAAAAAAATTCCTGGTAGACATCACTCCTCTGTAGAGAGAATAAAAATGGCGGACCTGCAAAAAAGTTTAGCTCTAGGCTGGGGGTGGAGTCCATGGGTGGAAATACCAGGGGAGGGGAGGAGATTTTTATTCCTAGAATCCCACTGTGACACCACAAGGAGGGCACATCTGAAACAGAGTATTTCTCTCTGTGTTGTAAGACTTAAACCCTTTTCACACGTACGGAAATCTCCTGAAAAACTCTGGAGATTTCCAGAAGGAGCTGTATGTGTGAACGCAACAGCTACATTTTTTACTACGATATTACCCAGTGTTTATCCGGCCAGACCCCTAGTATTTTTTTCCACAGATAATCCGGAGGAGCTGATGTCTGAACGCGCCGAATATACTCCGGAGATTTCTATTTCAGCAATGAGAAGAGTGTGACGTTTATATAGTGACCAGCTGAGTGTCTGCACGCTACCATTACGATCTCTGTGCAGGTAATTAAACGGCTGTATTATGTTTTCTGTTCGTCAGTATGTTTTTCTCCTCTCTTTTGTGGATGTTGTCATTCCATTGGCATGGCATACGACATTCCTAAGTAAAACTTGATTTGTTGAGTCATCTCCATAAGGCTGTGTGAAATTAAGTCTTTGCCGAGGCAAATTAATTCAAAATTATCTTGTGCGCAAAAGACATTTTTTTAAAAAACTTTTTGGGACTTCAGGGTCTCTGTAGTTAAGTACTTCCAGCCACTGTAGCAACAGCATAAAAAAGCTGCTTGTGTTGTGATGCATCATTACAAACACTGAGTGGAAACTTACTGCTGTCTTAATAAGAGAATTGTATGTTTGTATCAGAGAGTTTTTATGGAGGAATTACGAAGCTTTTCATATTTAAAGAACAAATATTAGACTCAATCAAACTCCCAATTTAGAATCCTAAAGTACAGAATAGTAAACTGCAATGAGAGCATTTTTTATTTTATTCACCTGAGTCGAAGTACAGCAGGTAGAGGAAGTTGCAGCCGTCGATCACCAGCCGACTCTCACTGAACTCGAATTTCTGGTAGATTTCCGGGTTGGCCTCGATCAAAGAGGTCAGGTCTGGAACTCCCATCCAGGGTCTGTACTTTTTGTTGACGCTCAGGTGTCAGCTCCGCTCTTTATACCGACTCTGATGATCGCGCCCTGTTTCCTTTAGTTTCACTTTCCTCACATCACACCGACGTGACTGTCAGCATCTGAAGGTGCAATCAGCCTCCAACTATTACAGCCTTTAAAACCTCCTAAATAACCTTCATGTCCTCTAAGTCAGGGGTTCTCAACTGGTGGGGTCGGGACCAGAAGTAAACATGTTGTTGTTGTTTTGTTTCATGTCTTTGTTCTGTCATTATTTGTACCGTCTGAGGACCAGACTGCACAAGTTATTCTGAAAATATCAGCATCATATCATTTTGGTTGTGGGTTCCTCAAATCTCAGGGTCCTGACTCATCGTTGTCTTTATGAACGGGTCGGCTGGCCTACATTTATTTACGTGTAGACTAAATCATCAGCACGTCCTTATTTTTTAAGGCCATACTTGACCTGCTTCCATACTTGCTGCTCATACTTGTGTAATTGTATTCATGTGAAAGTGCTGGAAGCTTCAGTCCTCGCTCTGAGACGCAGTCACTAAACATATTGTTGTTAGCCTCCTCTGCCCTCCTCCAGAGACACACCTCCAAACCCTCTCCCCTTACGTTTAAAAAGTTTTCATATTGGAACGCACCATCATTAAGCACTAAGCGTAAGCGGCGGACAAAATTTTGACAAAGTGTCCTCTTCTCGAGCTGCAATCACCTGTGTCCTGCATTGTTGTGTTAGCATGCTAATGTTAGCGCTCTTTAGTTAGCTCGTAGCTTCACATTGCATGTAAACTGACACAGAATGAGCGTGATCTAAAAACTCTTACTAACATCCAAATAATCAGTGGTAAGTTAGAGAACTAGTGTCAGACATAATAATAATAATAATAACTTTATTTATATAGCACCTTTTAAAAACACAGGTTTACAAAGTGCTTTGACAAACAGCAAAAACAAGAACAAACTAAACCAAACACAGAAGAACAGAAACAACAGTAAGAATATAACAGATGCAAAATACCAAAAATAATTAAATACAATTCAACAGAAAAGAACCCAAAGTGCACGATACACAACCAGACATATAGAACCCGACTATCACAAGAACCATCATAAGAACCATCATAAGAACCATCATAAGAACCATCACAAGAACCATCATAAGAACCATCACAAGAACCATCACAAGAACCATCATGAGAACCATCATGAGAACCATCATAAGAACCATCATAAGAACCATCATGAGAACCATCACAAGAACCATCATAAGAACCATCATAAGAACCATCATGAGAACCATCATAAGAACCATCATAAGAACCATCATAAGAACCATCATAAGAACCCAGGAACACAAGAACCCAACAACATGAGCTGAGACCAAGAGGACCAAGATTTAAAAAGATGTAAGAAACTAAAAGATAAAAGCAAATAAAAAGCAATGAGAAGGTAAGCGCAGTAAAGGAAATAAAAACAAGTGGTTAAAGGATCAAAAAACCCAAAACTATAATATTAATAAAAATAAAAATTAACTATAAATACGAAACATAAATAGACAAAGTAAGTAAGATAAGAAATTACCAAGTTAAAACACAAGAGGAGATTAAGATATGAGCATAAATACAAGATAAGACCATAAATAAAAGACAGTAAGAAGTAAAAGAAGATAAAAATAGTAAAAACCAGTAAGAGAAGACATTAAGAAGACGACATCACATAAAAGCAAGTCTGTAAAAGTATGTTTTAAGAAGGGATTTAAAAGAATTGAGGGAGTCTGCGAGTCTTATCTCCTCAGGGAGGTCGTTCCAAAGACATGGTTTGAGAAAAAAAGTATACGGGGCCAAGTGGTTAGACATCTTAATTATCGTAAGTCATTGTGGCTATTTGTCTAAAATTAAAGGTTAACAAAGGGCAACTGATTCACTGTTCAGTTGATCCGTAAGCAGTTCGACGTACGGTCATTCATAATTAATTTTATTGAAGATCATGCAAAACAAACAAACATTTTGTGCCGCGCCTCATTGACCTGGTAAAAATCCCTGCGTCCCTTCCTGGTGTGTCACCTCACTTAAATGTGGCAGGTGTGTCACTGTGAGGTGACAAACCTGCCCACTGTGCCTGGCTTGGCTTGACAGGATTGGCTGGTGTGTCGTGGCTTGGATACCATTAATCCTTCTTATCCACTTACACACCTTAAACTGTGGAGGAAGGATATATAGTGAGCTGCTGCCGTCTCATATTGGTTATGCACACTTTAAACCTGCAGGAGAGGAAACGCTTCGTTATACATTTTAAACCACTAATGTGTGTTCTTCTAAAAGTTTGAATGCAGTCTTTAAACATGTGTATTGGAAATGTACAAAGTTGTTTGATTGCTTAGTGTCATGCAGTCAGGTGCTTGTTGACATTTGTAATATATTTCATTGTACTAAATCTGTTCTATGTACAGAAGCATACCTTATAACTCACTTGTCACCTTAAAAAAGACAGGTTCACAAAAGTATAGATAGAACAAAGCAGAAGAATCCAAACACAAAAGAACATTAAAAATAACAGCAAAGAACCCATACAACAAGCTAGGTTTTTGTGTTTGTTCTCTCTCAATCCAATAACGGCAATAGGAAGGTACAAAGAGA